>NC_079189.1:320995779-321295779 GCF_029499605.1 Hyla sarda
CTCCTGTTTCCTCTGCCTCCTCCCTGGCCCCTCTGCTCCGGTGCGAGTGTCCCCCTCCCCTAGGGCGTGCACACTCCGGAGCTCTAAAATTTAATAGGCCAGTATGCCCATTAATTAAGTAAACACCTGTGGCTCACTTTATAAATTTCTCCTCCTCCCACACTTCCCTGCCGGATCTTTGTTGCCCTAGTGCCTGAGAGAAAATGTTTCTGTGTAATGCCTTGCCATGTATCATACCCTTTTCTCCGTGACCTGACCTTGCTCCTTTGCCGCCTGCCTTCTGACCACTTGCTACGTTCCTTACTACGCTACTGGGCTGCCAGCCCTGACCTTCTGCGATCCTGACCATGAGTTGCCGAATCCTACCTGTGCCGTGAATTTCTCAGCTGCCTTGTGTGGTCGAGCTGTGCCAGGGGTAGTGACCTGGGTGCCGCCTGTCACAGCAAGTCCATGCCACTTTGCGGTGGGCTCTGGTGAAAACCAGCAGCACCTTAGACTCCGCTCCCTGGTACGGTCCGTGTCATCTGCCACACAGGTCCAGCGGATCCACATCCACCGGTGTTCCTGTCTGCTTAAACGACATAAGTGTTACAGTAAGATCCGGCCATGGATTTCGCTGAGGTACCCCTGCCTGAAGTCGCAGATCTTCCCTCCATTGTGGTAAATCAGTCTCAGCAGTTGGCTCGACAGGTGCAGCAACTTACCCAACTGTCTGCTATGATACAACAGCTATTGACCATGCAGCAACAACAGCAGCAACAACCGCAACCTGTCCCACTCCCTCCACCAGTTTCTGCAGTGTCGTCGGGCTCTCAGCTGTGTCTGCCTTTACCTTCTAAGTATGATGGTGATTCCTAGTTATGCAGAGGCTTCGTTACACAGTGCTCCATGCACTTGGAGCCCATGTCTGAACAGTTTCCGACGGAACATGCAAAGGTGTCCTTTGTCATTAGCCTACTGTCCGGAAAAGCCCTGGCCTGGGCTACACCCCTTTGGGGCCACGGTGATCCAGTATTCTTCAACTTGTCAGCTTTCTTGGCAGAATTTTGCAGTGTCTTCGAGGAAACCGCACGTGCCTCTTCTGCTGAGAAGTTGCTGTACCTCTGTCAAGTGAATTCTTCCGTAGAAATTCCGCACTCTAGCCTCAGAACTAGCATGGAATGATGAGACGAGCCACATTGAAAAAGGACTGTCAAGCAGGATTAAAGATGCCCTCGCAGCATGTGATCTTCTGTCTTTTTTGACTGAACTTATCCACTTGGCCACATGTATTGATGTGCGTTTTGCTGAGAGGCAAGAAGAACTGCACTTAGAGAGGGAACCTGTCCGAACACAAAGATATCCTCGCCTTGCACACGTGTTTCAATGTCTACCTCTACAGTTTCATGCGCCTTTCGCCAAAGAGGCTATGCAAGTAGATCGTTCTCATCTTCCATCAAGTGTTCCTTCAGCGCTACAGCATTTTTGGATTCTGGATCTGCAGGTGACTTTATTGGTGCTTCTTTGGTCCACAAGCATCATCTTCCTGTAACTCGGCTTGCCAAAGCCTTGTTCATCTCCTCAGTTAATGGACAAAATCTGGACTGTATGGTTCACATCCGTACTGAATCTCTCATCATGCAAGTGGTAGGATTGCATAAAGAAAAGATTGAATTCTATGTACTTCCACTCAGTACACACTGATATTCTTGGCCTTCCTTGGCTGCGACGCCATTTTCCGCAACTGGATTGAAGAACTGGAGAAATTATTTGCTGGGGACAATCCTGTCAAAATCTTTGCCTCCAACCAGTCCAGCTTAAAGTTGTTACTCGTCTTCCTCCTTTACCTGGTCTGCCGCCACCTTACCAAGATTTTGCTGACGTCCTCTGCAAGAAGCAGGCTGAGTCTCTGCCGCCACATCGTCCTTACGACTGCCCTATAGATCTTTTGCCTGGTACTACTCCTCCTCGTGGAAGGATTTATTCTTTATCGGTTCCTGAGACCAAAGCTGTGGCTGAGTATATCCAGGAGAATCTCCAAAAGGGATTTATCCGTAAATTCTCTTCTCCTGCCAGAGCAGGTTTCTTCTTTGTGGGGAAGAAGGATGGCTCACTCCGTCCATGCATTGACTACCGGGGACTTAACAAAATCACAGTCAAGAATCGTTACCCACTACCTCTTATCTCTGAACTTTTTGGCTGCCTTCAAGGTGCCAAGGTCTCCTCCAAATTGACTTACGTGGAGCATATAACGTCATTTGTATCCGCAAGGGAGATGAATGGAAAACGACCTTCAATACTCGTGATGGACATTTTGAGTATCTCGTAATGCCTTTTGGTCTCTGCAGTGCTCCAGCTGTTTTTCAAAAGTTTGTCAATGACATCTTTGGTGATTTTCTCTACACCTGTGTTGTTGTATACTTTGAGGACATCCTGATCTTCTCTACCAACTTAGAGGAACATTGTACTCATGTTCGTCTCATTCTTCAGTGTCTACAGAAGAATCATCTCTACGCCAAACTGGAGAAATGCCTGTTTGAAAAATCTAGTCTTCCATTTCTTTGCTACATTGTCTCTAATCAGGGCTTGCAGATGGATCCAGAAAAATTGTCTGCGGTATTGGATTGGCCTCGTCCTTCTGGCCTACATGCTATTCAACGCTTTCTGGGATTTGCTAATTATTATTGTTAATATATCCCACATTTTTCTTCCTTAGTTGCTCCCATTGTAGCTCTCACGAAAATGACTTCTAATCCAAAGTCTTGGCCTCACAAGGCCGAATTGGCATTCTCCTGTTTGAAGTTTGCGTTTGCCTCTGCTCCCGTGCTTGCTAGACCTGTCCCAGAGAGGCCCTTTGCTTTGGAGGTTGATGGCTCATCTGTTGGAGCCGATGCCGTTCTTACTCAGAAAAATGCCAATGGTAAGACCGTAACTTGTGGGTTCTTTTCCAAGACCTTCTCTCCTGCTGAGATGAATTACTCCATTGGAGATCATGAACTCCTCGCTATTAAGTTTGCTTTGGAGGAATGGTGACATATTTTGGTAGGATCTTCTCATCCGGTCAGCATTTACTCTGACCATAAGAATCTTCTATACCTTCAGTCTGCTCAGCATTTGAACCCTGTCAGGTAAGGTGGTCTCTGTTCTTTTCTAGGTTCAACTTCTTTATTCACTTCCGTCCAGCAGACAAAAACATCAGGGCTGATGCTCTCTAGTGATGAGCAGCATTGGCCATGTTTGAATTCGCGATATTTCACGAATATATAGATAAATATTCGTCCTATATTCACGAATTTTGCGTATTCGTTATATTCGCATATTCGCGTATTCGAGGAAGGAAACAGTGAGAGGGTGGGCAACTTTACTATTGGTTACTAGGGATGTTGTTGATAACCGCTGACAAGTGTATTTGCATCATTCTAATTGGCCTACAAGTGAAAAGAAGGAATATGCGAATATTCACATGTGCGAATATGCGCATATGCGGGGAAAAAAAGTGAATATTCGTAATTTCAAATATATAGCGAATATATTCGCAATATTCACGAATTAGCGGTGAAAATTTTAAATGCGAATATTCGTGCCCAACACTAATGCTCTCTCCAGGTCCTCTGATGTCAGAGGTTTGTACTCTACACCTAGGCATATTATTCATCCTGATCGATTGATTTCTGCCGCTCCTGCTGAAATTCAGCAAGTTCCACCTGGAAAATCCTTCGTGCCCGCCAGATTGAGATGCACGGTACTGAAGTGGAGTCATTCTTCCTTGACAGCAGGTCATCCTGGAATACGTAAGACTCTACTTCTAATCTCTCTGCACTACTGGTGGCCCCATCTTGAACGTGATGTTTCTGATTCGTCCATTCTTGTGTTATTTGTGCCCTTGACAAAACTCCACGGCAGAGACCCGCTGGACTCTTACAGCCTTTGCCCATTCCGGAGACTCCCTGGTCCCATATCGCTATGGATTTTATCACCCATCTGCCACCATCTCGCAATAACACTGTCATTCGAGTTGTTGTAGATCGGTTTTCCAAGGTGGCACATTGCATTCCTCTACCAGGTCTTCCTACTGCCCCACAGCTGGCGAAGTACTTCTTGCTGCATATCTTTCGTCTACATGGTCTTCCTCAGCATATTGTCTCGGATCTTGGAGTGCAGTTTGTTTCTAAGTTTTGTCGAGCTCTTTGTAACCGTCTGGACATCAACCTGGACTTCTTCTCTGCCTACCACCCTCAGTCGAATGGTCAGGTGGAGAGGGTTAATCAAAGTCTTGTAACTTACCTTTGTCATTTTCTCAGCTCGCCAAGACGACTGGGTCGACCTTCTTCCTTGGGCTGAATTCTCATATAATCATAAGGATTCCGAGTCCACAAGGTCGTCTCCCTTCCTTGTTGTCTATGGACTCCATCTCCATTCTCCTCTTCCTCTCCCCGTTCCTTCGGGTGGGCCTTCTGTTGATGAGTTGGTCCGTGACTTCTCCACCATCTGGTAACAGACCCGATAGTCATTATCTCTGGCTTCTACACGCATGAAGGCGCAGGCTGATAAGAGTAGAAGACCTCCGTCCTTCTCTCCTGGTAACACTGTGTGGCTTTCCTCTAAATACATTTGCTTCAAGATCCCCTCCTACAAGTTTGGTCCTCGCTATCTTGGTCCCTTTCAAGTTCTGCAAAAAATTATTCCTGTCTCCTACAAACTCCGTCTACCTGCTTAGTTACGTATTCCCAATTCCTTCCACCTCTCTCTCCTCAAGTCTCTTGTCATATACAGGTTTTCTCAAAAGAATCTTGTCCCCACACCAGTCTCAGGTTCTTCTTATGTCTTCAAGGTTAAAGAGATCCTTGCCACAAAAACCGTGAGAAGTAAACAATTTTTTCTGGTTGACTGGGAGGGTTATGGTCCTGAGGAGAGATCTTGGGAGAATGATGAGAATATTCTGGACCGTGACCTTCTCAGGAGTTTTCTGAACAGTAAAAGGAGGGGGAGACCAAAGGAGGGGGGGGGGGGGTACTGTTAGGACCTGCGCTCCGGCCACACACATGGGCCATGAGCCCATGGCCCCGTCTCCTTCTGCTGCTGGCGGGGCTGGGATTCGCATAGCGGGACGTGCCCGCATGCGAATCCCAGCCCATCACACACCTCCTGTTTCTTCTGCCTCCTCCCCGGCCTCTCTGCTCCGGCACACATATCCCCGTCCCCTAGGGCATGCATGCGCTGGAGCTTTGAAATTTAAAGGGCCAGTATGCCCATTAATCAAGTAAACACCTGTAGCTCACTAAATAAATTTCTCCCACACTTCCCTGCCGGATCTTTGTTGCCCTAGTGCCTGAGAAAAAGCGTTCCTGTATATTGCCTTGCCGTGTATCATACCCTTTTCTCCGTGACCTGACCTTGCTCCTTTGCCGCCTGCCTTCTGACCACTTGCTACTTTCCTGACTATGCTACTGTGCCGCCAGCCCTGACCTTCTGCTATCCTGACTACAAATTGTCAAATCCTACCTATGCCTTGAATTCCTCAGCGGCCTGTGTGGTCGAGCCGTGCCAGGGGTAGCAACCTGGGTGCAGCAAGTCCATCCCGCTTTGCGGCAGGCTCTGGTGAAAACCAGCGGCCCCTCCGCTCCCTGGTATGGTCCATGTCATCTGCCACACAGCTCCAGCGGATCCACATCCACAGGTGTTCCTGTCTGCTGAAACGTGAGTGTTAGGCTAGGTTCAGACTAGGGAATTTCCGACTGTCTGCCTGCAAAATTTTCCGCGACTATTTTCCGCCTCCAAAGGCATTTTTCAGTTTCATGAGTAATTTTGTCATTTCCGCGAGTAATCCGCCGCTATTCCGAACGGAAATGATGCCACCAAATCCGCATTAAATTTCTGCTTAAATTCGACGCAGAAAACAGTGGGAGTGCACTGAGAGCCAGGTTCAGCCCCTTTTGGACCATGTGATCACATGACCCGACCCAGGTATGTCAATTTTTTCAAGTTTGGCTGGCGAAGTAAGATCCGACATTATATTAAATTAGTGTGGAGAAAGAGCTGAAAGGAAGCCAAACACCAAGCCACAAGAAAAAGCACAACTCCTTGACCAAAAAGGAAAATGGAGATTGCAAACTGGATAAGGGGCGTATTTAAAAGGAAGAATGTGGGCTAGTCCAAGAACCAGTAGGCTGATCATATTTAAATTTCTGACTCATGTAATCCGCTTTCAATCTGCCTACGTTCCGCGTTCGAACAAAAATCCGCCGGGAAATGAGAGTCCCATTGAAGTCAATGGGATTCTGCGGCGGAAATCCGTCTGAAGAAAGAGCACCTCCTTTCTTTATGCGGAATTTTTCAAGCGGAAATTAGGCACGCAAATTCTGAGTGAAAAATTCCGAAGTATGGACAGGTGCACGGAAATCCCATTGACTCCCATGTACTTTTTAGCAAGCTGAATTTCGGACGGAAATTTTAAAACGGAAATTCCGTAGTCTGAACCTAGCCTTACAGGTATTTTAGCAGCTGCTCTCTTGATCCGATGCATGGATCTGGCTGAAATCTTCCTCAATGTGCCTTTATCTGTATGAACCCATTTGTGCTCTGAATTAGCCACAAATCTCTTAATAGTGCAATGATCATGCTTCAGTTTTCGTGAAATATTTAATGCCTTTATCTGTATGAACCCATTTGTGCTCTGAATTAGCCACAAATCTCTTAATAGTGCAATGATCATGCTTCAGTTTTCGTGAAATATTTAATGTTTTCCTACCTCGTCCAAGGCATTGAATTATTTTACTCTTTTCGGCAGCAGATAGATCCTTTTTCTTCCCCAAATTGCTTGAGAATGGTGCTCTGCTTAATAATGTGGAACACCCACCTTTACTAGTTTTTCCTTAAATTGGGCTCACCTGGCAATATAGTTATCACAGGTGTCCGAGATTGTTTTCAGTGATCAAAAGAGCCCTGAGACACAATGCCATCCATGAGTTAAACTGAGAAACAAAATATTTAATCTTTGTGACACTTAAATAGAATTTGCATAATAATTCGGAACAGCGTGTAAAAGAATGTGAATGGGAAAATGTCTGCCAATTACACAAGGAACACTATATTAAAAGTTTTATTTGGTGACAGGTACTCTCTAAACCCAGAAAATACAGGCATATAATTCTTATTCCACTTCACTCTTAAGGTTTTTAATGCTTTTTATGTTAATACCAGGTAGAAATACTATATGTTTGATTAAACCCAAAAAAATCCAGGGAACTTGGCTTAAAATGCGTATTCCATGTCCACTCCTTACGCTTTTAATGCATATTTATGTTTAATCCAGGTAGAAATACTTTATGTTTGATTAATCCCAGAAAATACAGGGAATTTAGCCTAAAATTCATACTCCACATTCATTCTCAGCATTTCTACTTACGTTTAACATAAATAGGCATTAAATGATTTTAGAATTAATGTGGATTATGCATTTTAGGCCAAGTTTAGGCCTGTATTTTCTGAGTTTAATAAAACATATAGCATTTCTATCTGCATTTAACATAAACATGCATTAAAACCATTTAGAGGGAACACAGAATACGCATTTTAGGCCAAGTTACCTGTATTTTCCAGGTTTAAACAAACATAGCATTTCTAGCTATGCTTAACATAAATATGCAATAAAGCCACTATCTGTTTGATTAAACCTAGAAAATACAGTAAACTTAGCCGAAAATGCATATTCCATGTTCACTCTCAATGCTTTTAATCCATATTTATGTTAAGTGTAGGTAGACATGCTATATGTCTGATTAAACCCAGTGAGACTGGGTTCGCCGGGCTTGGCTCATTCATCTCTATTGTTCACAATGCAAAATGAATAACATTACATTTTAATTGTTCAGACATTTCCACACGCAGCAATACCAAATATGTTTATTTTTCTTTAATTTACATTTTTTATTTGAAAAGAGGTAGTGAATTGTATTTTTTTTTTATTTTTTTAATTTTTTTTTATGAGAGATGCTTTTCAATATGTTTTAAAACATTATTATTATTTTTTTTACATGTGTAAATTTGTGGCTAAATTTGGCAGCATGCTACCGCAAGAGTTTGCTGACAAGCTAGTGCTGTAACTGTCTGCCGCATTTCAGTCACATTCAGTGCCAGGTGGTTTATTTTTATTAAGAGGCACACACGTCTCAGAATCCACCAGATCTGTGTGGTTGCCGTGCAGAATTTTTTGTAACCATTGCATTTGAGGAGGGTGCACGCCTGGCAATCTCTCTCCATGCGAAGCAGAGCCCCCCCCCCTCCCCACCCCCCTGCCGCTCCCTTGATGCAAGTAGCATACCTTCTTTTAAAATTTTAACTTTTTGTGCGAAAGTTACGCCACTTGCGCAACTTGGTAAATCTCCTCAATATGTTTGGTTACAGAAAATACTACACAGTCTGCATTTTTGTTATTCTATTATTTGTGTTGCATTGAATATGAACAGCTTTGACTATTAACCAAATAAGTAAAAGTTTATTTGAGTTAGGTGACTTTGATAATACTGACTAGGCAGTTTCAGAAAATTTCTTGTCTGCCCTTGGGATTTAGTTAAAGATGAGGTCTTTTGATGTCATGTATTTTAGACAGCTTATCAGAGCAGATCTGACACGAGGCTGATGCAGGAAATCACTCTTTGTGCAAGTTGTTCAAGTAGCAAATTGCAAAACACCACTATTTCTAGCAGTCATTCTAGCAGTCATTGAGGGAAGTCTTGATATGCAAGAAAATGATTACTGTGTATAAAAAAAAAATATATCTAACATACTTTATATGGGTTTCAAATTTATTAAAGGAAAAGTATCAAAATTAAAGTGGATTATTTCTGAATGAGCACAATGGTTTGGTGCTCCTGGTAATTATTGTTTCCACATCATTTTTACATACCACATATGACATACACTGCTCAAAAAAATAAAGGTAACACTTAAACAACACAATGTAACTCCAAGTCAATCACACTTCTGTGAAATCACACTGTCCACTCAGGAAGCAACACTGATTGACAATCAATTTCACATGCTCTTGTGCAAACAGACAACAGGTGTAAATTATAGGCAATTAGCAAGACATCCCAATAAAGTAGTGTTTCTGAAGGTGGTGACCACAGACCACTTCTCAGTTCCTATGCTTCCTGGCTGATGTTTTGGTCACTTTTGAATGCTGGCGGTGCTTTCACTCTAGTGGCAGCTTGAGACAGAGTCTACAACCCACACAAGTGGCTCAGATAGTGCAGCTCGGCACATCAATGCGAGCTGTGGCAAGAAGGTTTGCTGTGTCTGTCAGCGTAGAATGGAGGCGCTACCAGGAGACAGGTCAGTACATCAGGAGATGTGGAGGAGGCCGTAGGAGGGCAACAACCCAGCAGCAGGAACGCTAGCTCCACCTTTGTGCAAGGAGGGGCAGGAGGAGCACTGTCAGAGCCCTGCAAAATTACCTCCAGCAGGCCACAAATGGCCATGTCTCCACTCAAACGGTCAGAAACAGACTCCATGAGGGTGGTATGAGGGCCTGACATCCACAGGTGGGGGTTATGCTTAAAGCCCAACACCATTCAAGACATTTGGCATCTGCCAAAGAACACCAAGATTGGCAAATTTGCCACTGGCGCCCCGTGCTCTTCACAGATGATAGCAGGTTCACACTGAGCACATGTGACAGAGGGAACAGAGTCTGGAGATGCCATGGAGAACAATCTGCTGCCTGCAACATCCTTCAGCATGACCGGTTTGCAGGTGGGTCAGTAATTGTGTGGGGTGGCATTTCTTTGGGGGCCGCACAGCCCTCCATGTGCTTGCCAGAGGTAGCCTAACTGCCATTAGGTGAGATCCCCAGACCCCTTGTGAGATGTTGGTGCTGTTGGCCCTGGGTACCTCCTAATGCAAGACAATGCTAGACCTCATGTGGCTGGAGTGTGTCAGCAGTTCCTGCAAGAGGAAGGCATTGATGCTATGGACTGGCCCGCCCATTTCCCAGGCCTGAATCCGATTGAGCACATCTGGGACATCATGTCTCACTCCATCCATCAATGCCCCGTTGCACCATAGAAACATAGAATGTGTCGACAGATAAGAACCATTTGGACCATCTAGTCTGCCCAATACCAACCACCACAGACTGTCCAGGAGTTGGCGGATGCTTTAGTCCAGGTCTGGGAGGACATCCCTCAGGAGTCCATCCACCACCTCATCAGGAGCATGCCCAGGTGTTGTAGGGAGGTCATGCGGGCATGTGGAGGCCACACACACTACTGAGCCTCATTTTGACTTGTTTTAAGGACATTACATCAAAGTTGGATCTGCCTGTTATCTGGTTTTCCACTTTGATTTTGAGTGTGACTCCATATCCAGACCTCCATGGGTTGATAAATTTGATTTCCATTGATCATTTTTGTGTGATTTTGTTGCACGCGAACCCACGAGGTCTGAGAGTCCCAAGATGGCTCCTAGCGCCCGGAAAGCAGCAGCAGCCGCAGCTCAAGTCTTCCAGGAACTTGCAGACTGGCTGCAGAAGCTCTCTTTGGAGGAAGATGAGTGTCTGAAAGTTCCCCTCCGGAGAGTGAGAAGCAGTGGTTGGATACACCGGATGGCGGAACTCCAGCTGTCATCGTATCACCGAACATGGGGATCCTGGGCGGAGATCTACACAGAGGAATCCAGAGTGAGTACCCCGACTAAGGCCGCTTTTTCTACTCCCTCACCCAACCCCAGCCCAGAGTCTGCCCCTCAGGTTCAGAACCACACAGCATGCCCCAAATCACCCCCACTGCCACAGTGGGTATTCAATGACGAGTCGCAGATCATCCGGTATATGAGGCAGTACCTCCTACCCCTACCAGAAAGGGAGCATCCCCCTATCCCTGCAGCAGTATCCAAGACTGCCGAGCAGGAGGCCCGAGCTGCTGCTATGGTGGAAGAGATGAGGGAACAAAGAAGGAGGGAGTATGGTCCTAAAAAGTTGCCTTTTGATTTGCGACAGGCCCAGCAAGAAGACACCAAGCACCTAGAATGCCTGTATATCAGAATGTTGGATACCCCCGAGAGGGAGAGCCATCCCTAGAACGGCGAAGAGCTACAGTTGTCAAATTTGATAAATTCAGGGGATTCAGCACATTGATGGACTGCCACCACTGTGGCACGGTGTTGTTAAATAGGCGAGCAGTCAAGAGAGACTATCTCCCAATACCCTTACACTCCCTGGAGAGCGGTGAGATTGTGGAGTACACTCCGGTCCAGAGTGCACAGGGGGAATGGGCGGCAGCTGTAACCCGACCCAAACATCCAACACAAATCCCCTTTGTGTACTTCCCGTCCGAGGACAGGAATGCTGATCCATTTGGTCTACTGCCCCCCCAAGGTGAAAGGCTATGTAAAAGAAGGAGAGTTCCTGCCCAAGATTCCTGCGATGGCGCCTAAGTATGTACCAGGAGCCAGGAAGCAGATGTCTGCAGATGTGCCCCGGCTTACTCCAGCTGTTGCAGAGCTTAGGCCGGCTCATCGGGCACCAACTGAAGTGCCTCGGCCTACTCCTGCTGAGGAGGTTTGGCTGGTCCGTCAGGCACCAACCATTTGTCCCCCAGTGGCGCAAGCCGCCTCAGTTCAGATGTTGGTCACTGTGAATCCCACCATCTCCCATTCTAGTGTCTCCGTGGTGGCGTAGAACACCACAGTCAACCCCCTGGAGGGGGCACAATCTTGTGGTTCCAACTATATGTCTCAGTCGAGGAAGAGTGGCGATCAGCGTGGCTGGGATGGAAAGTATCCAGGTTAAGTGTCCAATGTACAACCTTTCTTTATTTCATTTATGAAAACATTTTTTTTATGTGATGGTGAAAACTGTACAGAATGTGTATATAAAATGTCTATGTTCACATATCCTGTGCCTTATCTCTTTCTTTCAACAGGATTGGTCGTGCAGAAGGTATCCTGACCAGGAATAGCAGTACCTTGTTGCTAAAATTTGCCCATAAACAAATATACTTATTACTAGTCAGTAACAAAATGTATATAGCATTACAATAGGATTGTATAACCTGCAAGAAAAGTATACATATAATTTTTTTTTATAATAGCCAGAAATGTATATATTGCATAATGTGTACAGATAGTGAGTTGAAGTAAAGTACAAAAATGTCTTTAGTCAGGGCTGTTACCTCCAAGTCAGTATGTAGATACTCCAGTTCATATCAATGCTAAAATGTGTATCGTCCAAACTAATTGTTTTCCTGTCTACTGTGCACAGGGTTCTCTTGTGGCCAGAGCGAGAACCTGGTGAGCATAAGTAGCACTGTAAGTGGAAGTTGGTCCTACCTCCATATACTCAAAAAAATGTCTATGTTTCGGGGAGAAGAAGCACAGGCATCTGGGTAGAAAGCCTCTGGTAGCCCAATCCGAAATATATCTAATGTGTTTATGGTTTCATATATATGTATCAATTCTTGTAAGTACTTAAAATGTTCATAATTACTGATATTACTGATGCTTGAGGGTTAAATGTTGATAGTAAAGGTACAAAGGACCCTTCATAACAAACCGTTACAACAACCGTTTACCTTTCTCTACTACAAAGGACTTTGTTCTATTCATTTGAGTATGTAAGGACATTCATAAAAATGCCACATGAACTGTTACAAGTGTTTACAACTGTTCATTACCCTGTGAAGGATATTTGGATTAATGCCCCATGAAAAATATATAGCCCTGAGAAGGACATTCCAAACAAATGCCCCAGGAACTATTTTGTTGTTCTAGCTCAGGCCCATTAGGCCATTTTCACACCATCTGCCCTCCTGGACGTTACGCCGAGGACGGCTTTTCTCTAGAGGGGGATTTTGTGGTGACCCAGTACAGAATCATGTCTTCTTCTGTACTCCTGCCCATCCTGTGTGGCAGATGCTTGTCAATGTCCATCATGGGTCCCCTCTCCTCAGAACTCTCATAGTCTAATGTACCATTACTTAAGGGTTAATGTATTTGTCTTATATATGTATCTGTTGCCAATCTATTGTTTTCAAGGACCTTGTTATTAAGTGGAGTATGCAGAGGTGAACATGTGACTTATCCGGCCAATGGGAAGGCTCTAAATTGTCCCATTTATAGTGAGGTCAGGGTTCAGTGCTCTCTCTTAGAGAAGCCTTTGCCGAGGTACAGATTGGTGAAGAGTGAAGTCTGTCTGTGAGTTTGGTGAAGAGTGATGAGCTGTCAAAGGACACCAGAAACAAAATTGTAGCCATGCACTAGGCTAGAAAGACTGAATCTGCAATAGGCAAGCAGCTTGGTGTGAAGAAATCAACTGTGGGAGCTCACCCTGTGGTGTCAAAATGATCACAAGAACGGTGAGCAAAAATCCTAGAACCATATGGGGGGACCTAGTGAATGACCTGCAGAGAGCTGGGACCAAAGTAACAAAGGCTACCATCAGTAACACTCTCGCCGCCAGGGACTCAAATCATGCAGTTCCAGACATGTCCCTCTGCTTAAGCCAGTACATGTCTGGGCCCATCTGAAGTTTGCTAGAGAGCATTTGGATCATCCAGAAGAGTATTGGGAGAATGTCATATGGTCAGATGAAACCAAAGTAGAACTTTTTGGTAAAAACTCAACTCGTCGTGTTTGGAGGAGAAAGAATCCTGAGTTGCATCCAATGAACACCATACCTACTGTGAACCATGGGGGGTGGAAACATCATGCTTTGGGGCTGTTTTTCTGATAAGGGACCAGGACAACTGATCCGTGTAAAGGAAAGAATGAATGAGACCAAGTATCGTGAGATTTTGAGTGGAAACATTCTATCCGCAAGGGCATTGTAGATGAAACATGGCTGGGTCTTTCAGCATGACAATGATCCCAAACACACCAACTGGGCAATGAAGAAGTGGCTTCGTAAGAAGCCTTTCAAGGTCCTGGAGTGGCCTAGCCAGTCTCCAGATCTCAACCCAATAGAAAACCTTTGGAGGGAGTTGAATGTCCGTGTTGCCCAGCGACAGCCCCAAAACATCACTGCTCTAGAGGAGATCTTCATGGAGGAATGGGCCAAAATACCAGCAACAGTGTGTGAAAACCTTGTGAAGACTTAAAGAAAACATTTGCCCTCCGCCAAATACTTATTTTCCACCATAATTTGCAAATGAAGGCCCAGATTCATCAAAGAATGTCTACAGTATTTTCCCACATTTATTTGGGTTGTGGGTTTGACTACTGTGCATCTTATTTATAAAGAAGGTGCAGCAGGATGATGAATTTTATGCAGTTCTGCTGTGGTGGGAAAAGCTCTTTTTTCTAGACTTTTTCTTGTGAGGAAGGGAAGTAGACACTTTCCCGGGTCCTAACTTTGGCAGGTTAGGTGTTTTTACTTACTTTCACAGAGCTGCCGGGACATTTTTACTTCCATTTTAGATTCTACAATCAAATTTGATTGAGGTATCTAAGGGGTTAAAGCCGGGCATCACCGTGATCGGTGATGTCTGGCATTAGAAATGGCCAGGATCCCCCAGCTATGACCCGCACTCAGCTCCTGAGCGCATGTCATAGAAGGGGGGTGGGACACTGTCATCCACAAGAGGTTAAAAATTGAAGGTAGAAGTGATTCTCACTCCTACTAGTAGGTGGTGTAGCTTTGTGCCTAAAAAAGTACCTTTGTGCACAATATAGCGACTTTTGACAAAAGTCGCAAATTATAAATACGTGACCACAGCATGGTCAAAAAAGAAAAAGTTCTACGGGTAGGCAAAAAGAGTGAAAATGTCTATATCAAAAGACGCATAAAAGTTTCTAAATATGCTACTTGCCCCTGAATTGCGCCAAAACATAGACAAAAAAAATGCTCTAAAAGCAATGACAAATCTCCCCCAAATTCTTTAAAAATCAGACAATGTGATTTTTGGGATTTTTTTTTTCTCATTCTGTCTCTCATAGTTGAGGTATACCTATTATTACAATTACAGGCCTCTTGTTTTTCTTTTTATGCAAACCAATGCAGAGTATTAGTGGGGGGATTAGACGGATGCAGGCATGAACAGGTCACAACATGTGATGATTATTATTAGGCATAGAGGATCAGGGTGGCCCTGATAAGCATCACATTGCTCCGACTGCATTGAGATGCCCCCGTCATATGTTTAATGTTTTTGCGGACGTCGGATATCAGGATTTCTGTGGCAGATGTTGCTTCCACGAAAATTCTGCCATGGGAACAGAACAGCAAAATCCCATTGAAATCAATGGGACGCTGCTGCTGTGGAATGTCCGTGCGGAAGATTTATGCAGAATTCCCCATGGACATTTTGCCGTGTGAACATAGCCTCAGTGTTCAGAGCCCAACTGAATGCTATTGCTTCTCTATCCACTCTTTGTGCCAGCAACCAAAACAATCCCATAGACTTAGATTGTTAATCTGTCTTGGTCATGTGACACAAAGCTGGGAGAGAATGCACCTAGAACAGTGTTTCTCAAGTGCGGTCCTCAAGAACCCCCAACAGGTCATGTTTCCAGGATTTCCTTAGCCTTTCATAGGTGATATAACTGTGGTGATGCCTGATCCACTGGCAATAATAATTTCACCTGTAAAAGACTAAGGAAATCCTAAAAACATGACCTGTTGGGGGTACTTGAGGACCACGCTTGAGAAACAATGTACTAATTAATGCCAGGGAAAACCATCAAACACTGCTCTGTTGCTGTACCCATTGATAAGCCTGTACCTTTGTAAACTAAGAAGTTTTCACCATCAAGCATCTGCACAAGTACATCTCCTTGGTTCCTGAAGGCCTATGTGATAAGGAGCATTTGGTGAGCAAAACAACCACAAAGGAAATATAGCCCATCCACCAATCCCTACGACCTGCCAGTACCTTCCTACCATCCAATCTCACACATTTAAGTTAAAGTCTGATTTGATGTGATATCCCATGATTTGAGCTTAGATGGGCATTTACTGGAAGAGGGGCTGGATATGGAACCAAATGGGAGCTGGCTGTCCGGATTGAGACAAAACTGATTAGAGCAGCTTACAGTGTACTGCAATAGAAGAAAAACTGTAAAAATGAAAAATGTGTTCCTGAAACCAAACGCATAGAGATGTTTTGTTCCAAATAAAACAATATGACAAAAAAAAAATTTGTCCAGAGCCTTTGAGAAAATTCTACTTGTGCAAGCTCTGCTAGACTTCCCATAAAACATATCATTTTAGGATTCTGCCAATTAGTCTAATTAATGAAGTGTGAAATTATAAATAAATCTGAAGGGCCAAAAGATTCAGAGACATAGGAGTGATGGCAATATTCCACAATGATGTAGAACCCATTTACTTATTTCCATCAGGCTCCAGAAATGTGCATTCTATTTAATAGATAATTACTCATGTCGCAGAACTTTATCAGTATGCAAAACAGAAATGTAATATTTAATCTTTCATGTGCTGTCTGCAAAATCTACAGTGTTATTCAAATGATTAACAGAGCTTGAAGCTTTACAATGCTTTACCGACTTAAAGTCAGCTTATTGTTTGATTCAGGATACAATACACTGGTTCCTAGGAGCCGAGCTGGAACCTGTACAAAGCTTAATGTGATGGAGACAAAACGTAATAACACTATTGTAAAGATATTTTTTTAAGCTGTACTTGGCATGGGGGTTTCATATACGGCATTTTTATGGAAAAACACCAGAAAAAAGCATTGTGTGTGTTTTTTTTTGTTTTGTTTAGTGAAAATACTCTGTGGCTATGTGTTAGCTGGAAGCCAATAGATAAAATGCATATAAAATGCTATTCTTATAATTATTTTTTGTTGTGGTGTTTATTCTCACTTAAAGGGGTACTCCGGTGGAAAACTTTTTTTTTAAATATCAACTGGTGCCAGAAAGTTAAACAGATTTGTAAATTACTTCTATTATCGTGCTGCACCAGTTCTCTGGAATGCTATACCTCAATCCCTCAGACTCAACAACAACATCCATAGTTTCAAACGTGGCCTGAAAACACATCTCTTCAGACAGGCCTATAACATTCTTTAATTGGCCTCAACATATCCTCAACATATCCCCACACCTCTTGTTTGAATAGTTATTGTGTAATATTATGTATGATACTTGTCACGATTCGGCTGGCTGGAGGTGGATCCTCTGTGCCAGAGAGGGATTGGCGTGGACCGTGTTGGTGGACCGGTTCTAAGTTGCTACTGGTATTTACCAGAGCCCGCCGCAAAGCGGGATGGTCTTGCAGCGGCGGTAGCAACCAGGTCGTATCCACCAGCAACGGCTCAACCTCTCTGACTGCTGAAGATAGGCGCGGTACAAGGGAGTAGACAAGAGCAAGGTCGGACGTAGCAGAAGGTCAGGGCAGGCAGCAAGGATCGTAGTCAGGGGCAACGGCAGGAGGTCTGGAACACAGGCTAGGAACACACAAGGAAACGCTTTCACTGGCACAATGGCAACAAGATCCGGCGAGGGAGTGCAGGGGAAGTGAGGTATAAGTAGGGAGTGCACAGGTGAACACACTGATTAAGCCTGCTGCGCCAATCAGTGGCGCAGTGGCCCTTTAAATTGCAGAGACCCGGCGCACGCCCTAAGGAGCGGGGCCGCGCGCGCCGGGACAAGACAGACGGGGAACGAGTCAGGTACGGGAGCCGGGATGTGCATCGCGAGCGGGCGCCTCCCGCATCGCGAATCGCATCCCGGCTGAGAGAGATATTGCAGCGCACCCGGTCAGCAGGTCTGACCGGGGCGCTGCAATTGCGAGGATGCTGCGAGCGCTCCGGGGAGGAGCGGGGACCCGGAGTGCTCGGCGTAACAGTACCCCCCCTTTGGGTCTCCCCCTCTTCTTGGAGCCTGAGAACCTGGGGATAAGACTTTTGTCTAGGATGTTGTCCTCAGGTTCCCAGGATCTCTCTTCTGGGCCACAGGCTTCCCAATCCACCCAAAAAATGTTTTTTCCTCTGACCGTCTTGGAGGCCAGAATCTCCTTCACGGAGAAGACGTCAGAAGAACCGGAAACAGGAGTGGGAGAAATAAGTTTGGGAGAGAAGCGGTTAATGATGAGTGGTTTAAGGAGAGAGACATGGAAGGCATTGGGAATACGAAGAGAAGGAGGAAGAAGGAGTTTGTAAGAGACAGGGTTAATCTGGCACAAGACTTTGAAAGGACCAAGATAGCGTGGTCCCAGTTTGTAACTGGGGACACGAAAGCGGACATATTTAGCGGAGAGCCATACCTTGTCTCCGGGAGCAAAAATGGGGGGATTTCTTCTTTTCTTATCGCCAAATCTTTTCATCCGGGATGAAGCCTGTAAAAGAGAATTTTGGGTCTCTTTCCATATGGTGGAAAGATCACGAGTCACTTCATCCACAGCGGGCAAACCAGAGGGCAAGGGAGTAGGGAGGGGGGGAAGAGGGTGACGGCCGTACACCACGAAAAATGGGGACTTAGCAGAAGATTCGGAGACTCTGAAGTTGTATGAGAATTCAGCCCATGGTAGAAGATCTGCCCAGTCATCCTGGCGGGAGGAAACAAAATGCCGTAAATAGTCACCCAGGACCTGATTAATTCTTTCTACTTGCCCATTGGATTGGGGATGATAAGAAGAAGAGAAGTTTAATTTGATCTTGAGCTGTTTACAGAGGGCCTTCCAGAATTTAGACACGAATTGGACGCCTGTATCCGAGACGATATGCGTGGGCAAACCGTGAAGGCGAAAATGTGTACAAAAAATTGCTTTGCCAACTGAGGGGCTGAAGGAAGACCAGGAAGAGGAATAAAATGTGCCATCTTGGAAAATCGATCAACGACCACCCAAACAACTGTGTTGCCACGGGATGAGGGCAAGTCTGTAATAAAGTCCATACCAATCTGTGACCAAGGCTGTTCGGGGACAGGCAGAGGATGAAGGAGGCCAGCAGGCTTCTGGCGAGGAGTCTTATCCCGGGCACAGACAGTACAGGCCCGTACAAAATCAACAACATCCGTCTCCAGAGTCGGCCACCAATAAAAACGAGAGATGAGTTGCAAGGATTTTTTGATGCCCGCATGGCCTGCGAGGTGGGAGGAGTGTCCCCATTTGAGAATCCCGAGACGCTGGCGTGGAGAAACGAAGGTCTTCCCTGGAGGAGTTTGCCTGATGGAGGCTGGAGAAGTGGAGATCAGACAGTCAGGAGGAATGATGTGTTGCGGAGAGACCTCTACTTCAGAGGCATCAGAAGAACGAGAGAGGGCATCGGCCCTAATGTTCTTGTCAGCAGGGCGAAAATGAATTTCAAAGTTAAAACGGGCAAAGAACAACGACCACCTGGCCTGGCGAGGGTTCAGTCGTTGGGCAGACTGGAGATAGGAGAGATTCTTGTGATCAGTGTATATGATAACTGGAAATTTTGATCCCTCCAGCAGGTGCCTCCATTCCTCAAGCGCCAATTTAATGGCCAGTAGTTCTCGATCCCCGATGGAGTAGTTTCTCTCCGCCGGAGAGAAGGTCCTAGAAAAAAACCCACAAGTAACAGCATGCCCGGAAGAATTTTTTTGTAGAAGGACAGCTCCAGCTCCCACTGAGGAGGCATCTACCTCCAATAGGAAAGGTTTAGATGGGTCAGGTCTGGAGAGCACGGGAGCAGAAGAAAAGGCAGACTTGAGATGTTTAAATGCGTCTTCCGCTTGGGGAGACCAGGACTTGGGATTGGCATTTTTCTTGGTTAAAGCCACGATAGGAGCCACAATAGTGGAAAAGTGTGGAATAAATTGTCTGTAATAATTGGCGAACCCCAAAAAACGTTGGATAGCACGGAGTCCGGAGGGGCGTGGCCAATCTAAGACGGCAGAGAGTTTATCTGGGTCCATTTGTAGTCCCTGGCCAGAGACCAAATATCCTAGGAAAGGAAGAGATTGACATTCAAAGAGACATTTCTCCATTTTGGCATAAAGTTGATTGTCCCGAAGTCTCTGAAGAACCATGCAGACATGCTGGCGGTGTTCTTCTAAGTTGGCAGAAATAATCTGAATATCGTCCAGATAAACCACAACACAGGAATATAGGAGATCACGAAAAATTTCATTAACAAAGTCTTGGAAGACGGCAGGGGCGTTGCACAGGCCAAAGGGCATGACCAGATACTCAAAGTGTCCATCTCTGGTGTTAAATGCAGTCTTCCATTCGTCCCCCTCCCTGATGCGGATGAGATTATAAGCCCCTCTTAAGTCCAGTTTGGTAAAGATGTGGGCACCTTGTAGGCGATCAAAGAGTTCCGAGATAAGAGGTAAAGGGTAGCGGTTTTTTACCGTGATTTTATTAAGTCCGCGGTAATCAATGCAAGGACGTAGGGAGCCATCTTTTTTGGACACAAAAAAAATCCAGCTCCGGCAGGAGAGGAGGACTTGCGGATAAACCCCTTTTTAAAATTTTCCTGGTTGTACTCTGACATGGCTAGAGTCTCTGGAGCAGACAGAGGATAGATTCTGCCCCGGGGTGGAGTAGTACCCGGGAGGAGGTCAATAGGACAGTCATAAGGCCTGTGAGGAGGTAAAGTCTCAGCTTGCTTTTTGCAAAAAACGTCAGCATAGTCCATATAAGTCTTAGGAAGACCGGATACAGGGGGAACCACAGGGTCACGGCAGGGAGTACTGGGAACCGGTTTAAGACAGTCCTTGTGACAAGAAGTACCCCAGTTCTTGATTTCTCCTGTGGACCAATCAAGGGTTGGGGAATGGCGTTGAAGCCACGGTAATCCAAGAAGAATTTCAGAAGTGCAGTTGGAGAGGACCAAAAATTAAATTTTTTCGTGATGAGGTCCGATGCACATTAGGAGAGGTTCCGTGCGGTAACGCACGGTACAGTCCAATCTTTCATTGTTAACAGAATTGATGTAGAGGGGTCTGGCAAGACTGGTCACCGGGATGTTGAACCTGTTGATGTTAGAGGCCAAAATAAAATTTCCTGCAGATCCGGAATCCAAGAAGGCCATAGCAGAGAAGGAGAAGGTAGAGGAAGATATCCGCACAGGCACAGTAAGGCGTGGAGAAGCAGAGTTGACATCAAGAACTGTCTCACCTTTGTGCGGAGTCTGCGTACGTCTTTCCAGGCGGGGAGGACGGATAGGACAATCCTTCAAGAAGTGTTCGGTACCGCCACAGTACAGGCACAGATTCTCCATGCAGCGTCGTGTCCTCTCTTGAGGTGTCAAGCGAGACCGGTCAACTTGCATAGCCTCCACGGCGGGAGGCACAGGAACGGATTGCAGAGGACCAGAGGAGAGAGGAGCCGGGGAGAGAAACCGCCTCGTGCGAACAAAGTCCATATCCTGGCGGAGCTCCTGACACCTTTCGGAAAAACGCATGTCAATGCGGGTGGCAAGATGAATAAGTTCATGCAGGTTAGCAGGAATTTCTCGTGCGGCCAGCACATCTTTAATGTTGCTGGATAGGCCTTTTTTAAAGGTCACGCAGAGGGCCTCATTATTCCAGGATAATTCGGAGGCAAGAGTACGGAATTGGATGGCGTACTCGCCAACAGAAGAATTACCCTGGACCAGGTTCAGCAGGGCAGTCTCAGCAGAAGAGGCTCGGGCAGGTTCCTCGAAGACACTTCGAATCTCCGTGAAGAAGCAGTGTACAGAGGCAGTGACAGTTTCATTGCGGTCCCAGAGCGGTGTGGCCCATGACAGAGCTTTCCCAGACAGAAGGCTGACTACGAAAGCCACCTTAGACCTTTCAGTAGGAAACTGGTCCGACATCATCTCCAAGTGCAGGGAACATTGCGAAAGAAAGCCACGGCAAAACTTAGAGTCCCCATCAAATTTATCCGGCAAGGATAATCGTAGGCCGGAAGCGGCCACTCGCTGCGGAGGAGGTGCAGGAGCTGGCGGAGGAGATTGTTGCTGGAGCTGTGGTAATAGCTGCTGTGGCATCACGGTCAGTTGAGACAGCTGGTGGCCTTGTTGCGCTATCTGTTGCGACTGCTGGGCGACCACCGTGGTGAGGTCAGCGACAACTGGCAGCGGGACTTCAGCGGGATCCATGGCCGGATCTACTGTCACGATTCGGCTGGCTGGAGGTGGATCCTCTGTGCCAGAGAGGGATTGGCGTGGACCGTGTTGGTGGACCGGTTCTAAGTTGCTACTGGTATTCACCAGAGCCCGCCGCAAAGCGGGATGGTCTTGCAGCGGCGGTAGCAACCAGGTCGTATCCACCAGCCACGGCTCAACCTCTCTGACTGCTGAAGATAGGCGTGGTACAAGGGAGTAGACAAGAGCAAGGTCGGACGTAGCAGAAGGTCAGGGCAGGCAGCAAGGATCGTAGTCAGGGGCAACGGCAGGAGGTCTGGAACACAGGCTAGGAACACACAAGGAAACGCTTTCACTGGCACAATGGCAACAAGATCCGGCGAGGGAGTGCAGGGGAAGTGAGGTATAAGTAGGGAGTGCACAGGTGAACACACTGATTAAGCCTGCTGCGCCAATCAGTGGCGCAGTGGCCCTTTAAATTGCAGAGACCCGGCGCGCGCGCCCTAAGGAGCGGGGCCGCGCGCGCCGGGACAAGACAGACGGGGAACGAGTCAGGTACGGGAGCCGGGATGCGCATCGCGAGCGGGCGCCTCCCGCATCGCGAATCGCATCCCGGCTGAGAGAGATATTGCAGCGCACCCGGTCAGCAGGTCTGACCGGGGCGCTGCAATTGCGAGGATGCTGCGAGCGCTCCGGGGAGGAGTGGGGACCCGGAGCGCTCGGCGTAACAATACTTGTCTTTGTTTGCACCCCATAATTGTAAGCGCTGCGGAATCTGTAGGCGCTACATAAATAAAATTATTATTATCATTATAATAAAAAAATCTTAATCCTTCCAGTACTTATTAGCTGCTCAATACTACAGAGGAAATGATTTTATTTTTGGAACACAGATCTCTCTGCTGACATCATGAGCACAGTGCTCTCTGCTGACATCTCTGTCCATTTTAGGAACTGTCCAGAGCAGCATATGTTTGCTATGGGGATTTTCTTCTACTCTGGACAGTTCTTAAAATGGACAGAGATGTCAGCAGAGAGCACTGTGCTCATGATGTCAGCAGAGATCTCTGTGTTCCAAAAAGAAAATAATTTCCTCTGTAGTATTCAGCAGCTAATAAGTACTAGAAGGATTAAGATTTTTTTATAGAAGTAATTTACAAATCTGTTAAATTTTCTGGCACCAGTTGATTTAAAACTTTTTTTTTTCCCACCCCTTTAAGGAACAGTTTTGGGTTTAGTAGCATTGGTTAGTGTGAATGTTTCTCACCCAGTTTGTGGCCTTTTTCTTATACAGACCTATGTTCGTGTGTATAAAAAATGCTTGTGTAAATATGCGTTATGTTTATTGTGGCATTTTCCCCACATTGTTTAGAAATCCTTGAATCAAATGGTTAAACATGATTGTAACAGGAAAAACACAATAAAAAAAACACAGGTACTAAAACACAAACATGACCAATGTTAGTTTTTGCATATATAATAGAATCTATTAAAGGAATTTTCATCAACTGTTAATATTTCTGGCCCAGTCAGAACAGAGAAAATATTACAAGGAGACATTGTGATTCAATATTCTGCAATGCAAACATCTAATGTTGTCGGATTAAAATGTTCTCATATGGACAGGTGCATGGGGTGTCTGTTTGCATTTGCTTTTTTGTATTATAATATTAGCAGTGGCTTGGCCAGTTGGAGCTGTGATCCAATATAAACCTTTGTTGTAAACATGAGAAGCACACTAGAGCCCATTTCAATACACTACCTAGAATAAGGTGTTATTAAAAACAGTGTGTCACTTTCAGAAGGGATATGTGCAGCCCTGAACTCACCAACAGCCTCTATCCCTGCCTACTTGATGATCTGCTCTATGCAACAGATCCTCAACTGGTCGACGGTCCCTGTATTGAATAAGTGCAGGGTGTAACAACCTGAAAACAATAAAATAAATTACAGCATAATTAAATACTGTTAAACAACCACTCACATGTCTACTATTCATAGGGGGGTAGCTGCTCTGCTTATAGTTGCAAACAGATAAGGCATACACAGGGTGCCAGTTACATGATAGCGTGTAGTACACCATTCTGGCTTGGTGGTTGTTCATCAGTATTTTGAACCTGTGCGATCTTTCCAATTTAGCATTTTATATCATGGTGGGAATAGGAGTCTAACCTCACTTTGTACCAGTAAGTATGGGATATTTTCTGTTATTTATTTATTTTATTTTTTTGTCACATTTTTTATAATTCTTTTTTCAATCATCAAACCAAATTCTGGAAATCCCATAGACTTTGTATAGAACTTCTGGTTTCACGACAATCGCGTCATGTTTGGCCAAGCTCGAATGCTGGCCATTTAAAAAATATCCTCCTGCTGGATCATCATGACATTTGCCTTTAAAAAAGCTCACAGCAGATAGGAGTGGACAGCGAGACTGACTACAATTGGCTCATCATTCACTCCTCCTGATAGGTTTGGTCATTGTCAATGCACCAAGCTAAACCTCAGCCAAGGACGGGAGGGGTTTGAGCTGCTGCTAAACTTAAAAGCAGACATGCAGATTACACACTTAAAGGGGTACTCCGGCGCTAAGACATCTTAACCCCTATCCAAAGGATAGGGGATAAGATGCCTGATCGCGGGGGTCCCACTGCTGGGGACCCCCGTGATCTTGCATGCAGCACCCCATTATAATCAGTCCCCTGAGCATGTTCGCTCCGGGTCTGATTACTGGCGATCATGGGGGCCGGAGCATTGTGACGTCACGGCCCCGCCCCGTGTGGTGTCACGCTCCGCCCCCTCAATCCAAGCCTATTGCAGGGGGCGTGACAGCTGAAAACTTTGGCGTTAATGTGCATTATTGGAAAAATTGTTTTCTCATCATCAATCTCTTTACTAAGTATATCCATTGGAATTATCCAATTCTAGCGGATTTTGGGAGCACCCCCTAGTGTCTCTGGGGTCCTTTACCCTAACAACCTAACTACGCCTGACAGGCGTATCCTGACTTCCGCTATCTGGAAGCTGGGGTACATGTCCTCGGCAGTGCCTCCACCCAGTGGAGCATCTGGGGTAGGGATGTAGGGTCCCACTGGGAACATACTGGGTACAACGAGACTGACACAGCCTAATGTGAACTAACTTTATATAGTAAGTAGCCAATGAACAAACATGCATAGGATAATACAATAGTGTAACACAGATAAGAATGCAATGTGGATTTTCCTCACCCACCCTTTAGCACACCTGTGGCCCACCCCCTTATCTTCGCCCTAATGGCTGTTGGTGCACATAGAAGTGTTTTGGGGCCCTTATAAGTCCTGCTCCGCAGCATCACTGAAGCAGCCTGAGCTGTGTAATATCTGCCATTGGACCTCAGAGTCTTTACTTTGAGTAAGGAGATAGGTGCCCTGTAGTGGAACAGGGAAGAGGCTTTAGGCTTACCCTCACAACACCATTAACCAGGTAAGTCCAGCAGCAATCTCCTCTCACTGTATTCACCAGATGTCTGGTCTCAGTGCTTGTCTCTGTCAGCAGGCCTCTCTCTCAGCTGGTGTGGTCCTGTGTGAAGCAAGTTCTCTCAGCTAGGGGCTGTCTCTATGGTGCAGTCTCACAGCTAGAAGCATGTCTTTTCTCTGGATGAGCTTGTGGTAGTCTGAGCAACTCCTTGTGTGATGTCACAATCATGTGACTGAAGTCTCAGCATCATCTCTCTGGCTTCTAATCATGTGATCACAGCTCCAGTCTTTATTAACAGCATACTAAGTTAATCTGTGGTCTCCATCCGCCATCGACTGGGCATTTCAGATAATGCAGCAAACTCCACAGGGGTTACACATTCATGAAAGTATACCTTTCTGGTAGGCAGATTTGGTTTAAAGGAGGACAAGAGAGCACAGTAAGACTTTTTTTTCACAACTTTATCTTTCATCCATATTGCTGTCAGTAATATACTGCTAATTCTAATCTAAGGGGCTGTTTACATGTTATTTCTTTTACAAAGTGCATAAGTAAAATGCAATGCTATTCTTATGAACAGTAGAAAAAAAATACATAATTACATTTTACAATGATTTACATTCTGAATAGAGCATGTAATACATTGTCATGCTTGTGGTCACAAGTGATACTACATCTATTTAATTACATCTGTTGAGGAATATATTTGGCTTTGGAAAGATGGGAATTCTCACCACCTATAATCATCTCTAAATATGACCGTGAGAACCATGGTTTGACTTTGTTACTATTATATAAAAAGTGTGTTTCAAATGCCTCCTCTAAAACTTAAACAGTAAACTAAATAATGATTAAAATGGTTACTTGAAAAAAGAATTAAAAAAAAGAGTTTGTCAACTGGGATTCTTTAGCTGAAACTAGGGCATTATTTAGCGGAAAATAAGGCAGTATGAGGTATGAGTCTGTTATGTTCTCCCAGACAGAAATTAAAATCAACAATGGGAAAAAATATTCAAGGCATCCCGCTATTTTGGTAAGTGATTCAGAATCATTGTTCATGTAAATCCCAGTACAGCACAAGTGATTTCCTAAGGGATCACTGTAGGTGAGCTTACTAGCATTTTTCAGAGGTTTCTTCTAAAAAAAAAAAAAAAAAACATAAAGACTTTAGTGGCAGAAGATTGCAAATCATTTTTTGTTATTTGAGGTAGTATATACATTGCGTGTATACATTGGTGAAAGATATGCGGGGACAGGAACACATTGAGGCAGTAGCTGAGGAAGGTGAGTGACGGGCTGGGATCCCAGCCCCGCCGTCAGTGTGTCTGGCCGGAGTGCGGCTGTTAGGCTGGGTTCACATCACGTTTTTGCCATACTGTTTTCAAGCCGTTTTTCTAAAGAAAACCGTATGGCAAAAAAAAGGATGGAACAGTATGGGAAAAAGTAAACCGTATGCGTTTTAAAACCGTATACTGTTTTTAAAATTGCATACGGTTCTGTCCGTTTTTAATTTAAAAAAAACAAACGTCTTTGAAAATTTTATTTAAAATGAATAAATTTTTTAAAATGTTAACTTTAGGATGCAAATGCGCATGTGCAAAGTAAAAACTGGGTACGTTTTCCCATATGGAACCGTACAGTTGTGCGTTTCCCATTGACGTCCATGTTAAAAAACACTTATGCGGTTGCAGTACGGTTTTTAAACCGGAGACAAAACCTTGGTCAACCACGCTTTTGAGTACAGGAAAAAAAACATATTGCAAGCAAACCGTCCGCAATCGGTGCATCCGGTTTTCAAATATTTGTCTATATATACGGTTTTCAATATGGTTCCGTACGTTTTCAATAATAAAAACGTATACGGGAACAGTACTTGAAAAACGTGATGTGAACCCAGCCTTACAGTGACTTTTGCTGCAACACTCTTTGCACTGCCAAAAATCTCAATATCACGCTTCCTGCACTGCAGCTACAGTGTCTCGCCTTGGCCAGTGATTGACAGAGTGGCATTGTGACTTATTAAGCTACGGCACCAAGAAGAAGACCGGGGCTCAATTAGTCACGTTGTTGCTCAGCCAAATACTGGCTGAAGTGGGACACTGCTGTGGTCATTGATTCACTGAGTTGGACTGTGACGCATTAACCCCGGCACCAAGAAGGGAATGACACTGGGGACGGGAGCAGCGGTGCCAAAGGCTCCATGGGAGCATGTGTGGTAAGTAATGATTTTTTTTTAGCGTGGCAGACTGGGCATCTTTATGAAAAAAATAAATATACAACCTTCCGCCAAAGTACCCCTTTAAATTGTTAATTTTAGAACTATGGGATTAAGTTTGGCCATAAAAGACATTAAACAGCCAAAGATCTTAGTGTTGTACTGCCTGCACACACAACAAGAAGTCTATCCTGAATGGATTTCTGGTGAATGTTGGATTGCTGTGCTTTGCAAGGAATCAGCAGTAACACATTCCACATTCAGTAGCTGCAATGCATGAAATGTGATATTGAGATCCATGACCAAAGTCACCATGTATCTCTAGTTTATGTAGTCTATTTTCCAAATCCAATGTATTATCTAAGACCTTTGCCCAGAGCAGGCATTGTCACTGCATGTGCGCCACTGTTGGTAAGCATGGTACATGCATGGGATCTGAAATCAGGGCTTGACACTGTAAGTGAAGCCTTCTACAGTACATCAATCAAGCAGCTTAGAGAAGGGTTACAGAACCAGGAGGTCTGCCATACTGCAGCATTTTAGCATCTTGGCACACCTGGACCCATGAGCTGGTTTTAAAATCATGATTTTAGTTACCAGGAACCTAATGCCCCCAAACACAGGTCTGTTTAAAGTCTGTTAAAGTGCCAGCTTTACAAGGCTATATGTAATCACCTTCATGTTGCCTGAACCACAAGTCAATGTGGTGGTCTCCAGTGGCTTCTCCCCATGCCACCAGCTTTGATTGATAGATCTATCTCTATTTGGGTATAGGGAGAGATCTCTTAATCAAGACTGGTGGGGCAGCCAGAAGACACCAGGGACTCTCCGAATGGTTTTGGACAGCATGAAAGTGAAGACATGTTCCTTTGAGAACTGTGTCTCCTCATTAGGGAAGAATTGGACTGCATTGTTTCCAGTTGCCAAGTTAAAACATTTGTATCTGTCATCTGAACCAGAATGTATGTTTTTCTGTGTGGAGCTCTATTTACTCAGTCCCACTATGCCTGAGGCCTCAACTCATCCTCCAAACCAAAGCCTATGTGCCTGACTCCAGCTTTCAGGTACACACTTACTTTTTATTTACTTTGCAACTGGTATTTTGACAATATCAACTAATATTAACTGTTCATTAGATCACTGAATAGATGCACTTACTGCCACTCAGGTTGCTACCCCTGATATGACTCCTCCACACATGTGGCCGAGGTGTAACGTAGTACAGGATTGATAAGGCAACTTGTAGTCAGGACAGGCAGGAGGTCAGGGCAGATGGCAGAGTAGCAAGGTCAGGTCATGAAGCAAGAGGTCAGAGGGCATGTGGCACAGGAGCAAAATCAGGGTTAGTAGCAACAGGATCTGGAACACGGCAAGGCAAGGCACAAACAGAATGCTCTCTCTTAGGCTGATAATGCACAAAGATCCGGCAAGGGTCAAAAGGAAGTGCCTGTACTTACAGGGTCATGGGGAAGCAAGAACCAATTAAATGTGTACTGTCCCTTGAAATTTCACAGAGCCGGCGCGTGCACCCTAGGAGGTAGGGGCGCACACGCCGGCAAGCAGGAAGCGTACGGAGATGACGGGGGAGGTAAGAGACAGTGGGCAGGCTGGGATCGCATTGCAGGATGCGAATCGCAGTACAGAGTATTCCGGGCAGCGGAGGGGGCAGCGGAGGAGGACTAGCATGTCTGACCGTGGCGTGTCTCCTAACATCTGTTATCTTGAACGAGTCTACCCATTCTCCTCTGACATCAACAAGGCAATTTCGTCTATTCAATTGCGGGATACACACAGGATACTTTCTTTTTCAGATTATTCTGTGAAAACCTTATAAATGGTTGTGTGTGAATATTCCAGTAGATCAGCAGTTTCTGAAATAATCAGACAAGCCTGTCTGGTACCAACAACCATGCCATTTTTGTTCAAAGTCACTTAAGTCCCCTTTCCTCCCTAATCTGATGCTCAGTTTTAACTTTAGCAAGTTGTCTTGACCACATGCCTAAATTAGTTCAGTTAACTATTTGTTAAAAGGCAATTGAACAGGTGTACCCAACAAAGGGGCCAATGAGGTTATATAACTGCACATCTTTCCTCTTATATCTACCTTTAACAAAGCAAATCCAGTGATGCTATTATGACATGCTGTGGTGCATAACAGTATTTTATCAGTCTATGGACAGCTTTCCTGCTCATTTGGCAGATTTGAAGTTTATACTACATCAGAAAATAGGACAACTTGGATGAATTGTGCATTTAGAGGAGATAGAAAGTAGCTAAAATTATATATAATAAAGCAATCATTTGAATGGACCTAAATGAAAAAAGTAAAAAATATATATATTTAACAAACTGAAAGCCCAGAAGGATGGAGTTCATTTGGAAATGTCAGATTTGAGTTACTTGCTATCTCTGGGAGAGATGAATTGCACTTACAATACTTAAATCCTCCTTCCTTTGGATTAGGTTGTCATTTGCTTCTTTGTGAATTAGTTTATACGTCTCGTATCTTTCGTCTTGAGCAATCACATGAAATGCCAGACAAGCTCTGTGCTTTGTCACATGAGTAATTTCCTTGTACTGGTCTTTGGTTTTATTCTGTGCGCTCGAGGGATAGATAGGATGGTATAGCCATAATTGTAATGTATTTCCTGTCATCCATCCTGACTTATAGAGGTTGTGTACAATAATAAAACCCGGCTTTATAATGGGAAAAACAAAGCCAGGATGACAGAATAGAAACATCAGTATCGAAAATATTCTTTGACACGTTCAGGATCAGTGACAACAAACATAGTTACTCATGTGTTATTTATATGTGTAAAATATATCACAAAGTAAAAAATGTATATCCCCTAAGTTACAAATGGGATTTAGACTCTGCAGACAGAGGATCCATACTGGTATCTAAATCAGAAGACTACACTGAAACCATATGATATAAAGCTTTGTTTACATTAGCATTTTGCTTTTTCCCTCAGTGATTCTGGGATTTTTCATGGAAAGAAGACATAACGAATAAAAGAAAGTACGGAGGGTCCAGCACTTCGTTGTAAGCAGCTTTATTGAGCATACATCACATTATGAAAACGACAGTCAGTCAGACATGTTTCGAGGGCAAGCGCTCGAAACATGTCTGACTGACTGTCGTTTTTATGGTGTGATATATCTTCAATAAAGCTGCTTGCAACGAAGTGCTGGACCCTCCGTACTTTCTCTCTACAATATTGGATGCCTTGCCGGGCACCGGTCTGAGCACCGTAAATCAGGGAAGGTGAGCTGGATTTTCTATTATACTCCTACCAGTGTAACCCCTGGGTGAAAAGGACCATGTTCACCCATCATTTATCAACCTGATGGAGGATACTGTTTTTCATTTTTAATTTTTTTTCAAGAATAATAAGGATGACTGTTATTGTACAATAAACAGCATCTGTTGAGATCCTGTTCTTTAACAGTACAGAAAAGGGAGCCTACATCCTGTTTTGTTATGTTGCATTCTGTTTTTTTTTTTTTTGTTTTAAACCCACAACAGTACTTTTTTAACAGAATGTTAATAACGAGGTGTGAACAGGCCCTCAGGCATTCCAAACACACATGCTCCCTGAAAACAAGCACAACGAATAGTAACATTTTCATTAAAGGAGAACTACGGGATTGAAAAAGGTATCCCCTATCCTAAGGATAGGGGATAAGTTTCAGATCGCGGGGGGGCCCGACCGCTGGGGCTTCCCGCGATCTCCCGTACGGGGCCCCCGGCTCTCTGGTTAGAGAGGGAGTGTTGACCACCGCACGAAGCAGTGGCCGACACGCCCCTCTATACACTGCTATGGGAGAGCCGGAAATTGCCGAAGGCAGCGCTTCGGCTCTCCCATAGCAGTAAATGGAAGGCGCGTGTCAGCCGCCGCCCCGTGCGGTGGTCGACACACGCTCTCTATGCAGAGAGCCGCGGCCCCGTACGGGAGATCGTGGGGGGCCCCAGCGGTCGGACCCTCCGCGATCTGAAACGTATCCCCTATCCTTAGGATAGGGGATAAAATTTTCAATCCCGTAGTTCTCCTTTAATTTCTTGCAGTTGCAATATTGCCTTGTGATAAGCCACTTTTAATTCCATTATTGCCTTTCTTACATTTCTGCAAGTACTTGGTAATACACCTCCACTATAGTGCACACAGGATTCTCCTCCAGTGCTTGTCAGTGTAAGGATGTTCTGTACAGGCATTGCTGATACTGACTGAATTGTAAGCACTCTGTCAGTCTATACTGGCATTACATTCCTCTGTCTCTTTTGCTTGCCCCCACTGTTCCTGAAGACACTCACATTCCAAGCAGCTGATCCAGCTTTCAAAGGTGGGCCACATCTCCCCATGATAGGATGGGTCAGTCCTGTCCAGCATGGTGGGACTCAGAGTGTTCAATAGGCACACTTAGTAAATGTAATGATTACCCTGACCAGGTGGCTGATGACTGAGCCTAATATAATTCAGTAACACTAGAAACTGGATTTACCATCTCTGTTAAACTGCCTACTATGAACTGTGCAGAACTGAGTTGACCAGGGCTGATTAAAGTATGTGTAAAGACAAACGCAAGGGATGGCATAGAAAAAATTATAGTTGGACTCCCTGCAACAGAGGGATGCAAAAGCTCCACTACATACATCTAGGTACATTCAACTTGTAACAAGGTTTTGTGGTTGTCCAACTATATCCTTGTAGTCCCCTAAGCTTATTCCTTTTTAACCTCAGCAGACTAATCCTAAAACTCCGCTGTCTGGGAGGTGGGGTACATATCTGCAGCAAAGGGACCTCCAGGGTATCGATATGAGGTCCCGTTGGGAACATTAATAAAACTAACACAAAACACAGAATCAGACAAAAACAATATGTATATAGATCTCACCTACACACAATAGCACCTGCGGCCTAACCTAATCTTTGCCAAGATGGCCACGAGTACGTGTCCAGGCTCCTCCTTCCCCAGCTCAAGTCACTGCAGGGCCACTGCAGGGTAATAACACAACATTAATCCCAGGGGGTTACATACTCATAGTACATAGGTTTTACTTCTACTGCTGATCCTTAGGTGCATGTTGCCCAGCTTTGCCTTGCTTTGTCCTGGACGGAGCGAAGCACTGTTCCTACTCATCGCAACTGGCCTTTCTTCTTCAGCTCTGTGCACCACCTCCTCTTTCTCAGTTTAAAGGCAGTCTTCTTAAGATATCTCAAGACCTGGACAGATATAAGTCTACCCTGCAAGCTTGCTGTGTCTTGTGTGGAGAAGTCTCCCTCTCCTCCAACACACACAGGTTTACTGTCACTGCCTTCATCATCTGCCCGTCTTTTTTTAGGTGGGACGGGGGACTCCCTCATCTTTCATGTGCAGAGCTTCATTACTGGTACTTGCTGCAGTTGTTACATCTGCAACCATTCTTCTCACCAGCACTGCTGTTCCTCCCAATTTATCAGGTATCTGTTGTGTTCTGCAACTGTCACCTGGTCTGTTTTTTTGTTCCTGGAGGAGGTATGATGCCATTAGGGGTGGCTGGCACACAGGTAGGAGGGATGCTTCTCCTTCTCCATTACAGTATACCTATAGAGATGTAGAAGTATAGCGCTCATCACTTCCCCCACACCTTACATATGGGTAGCCCCCATGAAGGTAATATAAACCCCTATGCTTAAAAAAAACTTGTCACACAAACCTATATGTACACTGCTCAAAAAAATTAAAGGAACACTAACATAACACATCCTAGATCTGAATGAATGAACTAATCGTATTAAATTCTTTCATCTTTACATAGTTGAATGTGCTGACAACAAAATCACAGAAAAAATGATCAATGGAAATCAAATTTATCAACCCATGGAGGTCTGGATATTGAGTCACACTCAAAATCAAAGTGAAAAACCACACTACTGGCTTATCCAACTTTGATGTAAAGTCATTAAAACAAGGCAAAATGAGGCTCAGTAGTGTATGTGGCCTCCACCTGCCCGTATGACCTCCCTACAATGCCTGGGCATGCTCGTGATGAGGTGGCAGATGGTCTCCTGAGGGATGTCCTCCCAGACCTGGACTAAAGCATCCACCAACTCCTGGCCAGTCTGTGGTGCAATCTGGCATTGGTGGATGGAGTGAGACATTATGTCCTAGATGTGCTCAATTGGATTCAGGTCTGGGGAATGGGTGGGCTAGTCCATAGCACCAATGCCTTCCTCTTGCAGGAACTGCTGACACACTCCAGCCCCATGAGGTCTAGCATTGTCTTGCATTAGGAGGAACCCAGGGCCAACTGCATCGGTATATGGTCTCACAAGGGGTCTGAGGATCTCATCTCAGTACCCAACGGCAGTCAGGCTACCTCTGGCAAGCACATGGAGGGCTGTGCGGCCCCCCAAAGAAATGACACCCCACACCATTACTGACCCATCGCCAAACCGGTTATGTTGGAGGATGTTGCAGGCGGCAGAATCTTCTTCACGGCATCTCCAGACTCTATCACGTCTGTTACACGTGCTCAGTGTGAACATGATTTCATCTGTGAAGAGCACAGGGTGCCAGTGGCGAATTTGCCAATCTTGGTGTTCTCTGGCAAATGCCAAACATCCCGCATGGTGTTGAGCTGTAAGCACAACTCCCACCTGTGGACGTCAGGCCCTCATACCACCCTCATGGAGTCTGTTTCTGACCGTTTAAGTGGATACATGCACATTTATGGCCTGCTGGAGGTCATTTTGAAGGGCTCTGGCAGTGCTCCTCCTGTTTCTCCTTCCACAAAGGCAGAGGTAGCGGTCCTGCTGCCGAGTTGTTGCCCTCCTAGGGCCTCATCCACGACTCCTGATGTACTGGCCTGTCTCCTGGTAGCGCCTCCATGCTCTGGACACTACGCTGACAGACACAGCAAACCTTCTTGCCACAGCTCGCATTGATGTGCCATCCTGGATGAGCTGCACTACCTGAGCCCCTTGTGTGGGTTGTAGACCCCGTATGATGCTACCACAAGAGTGAAAGCACCGCCAGCATTCAAAAGTGACCAAAACATCAGCCAGGAAGCATAGGAACTGAGAAGTGGTCTGTGGTCACCACCTTCAGAACCACTCCTTTATTGGGGGGTGTCTTGCTAATTGCCTATAATTTCCACCTGTTGTCTGTTCCATTTGCACAACAGCATGTGAAATTGATTGTCAATCAGTGTTGCTTCCTGAGTGGACAGTGTGATTTCACAGAAGTGTGATTGACTTGGAGTTACATTTTGTTGTTTAAGTGTTCCTTTTCTTTTTTTGAGCAGTGTAGTATATCCTTTTTGTCTTTGGTGCTGAGGAAATTGCTAGTCTGGCATATCTAAAAGACCAGAGTGCAGAGAGGGTCAGTATTTATGTAAAAAATAAAAGGGTCTTTGACAGGAGCCCCTGTTCCTGTAATACTCTTTGTTCTTCAATTTATCAGATATGCAAGACTGGTGTTTTCTAAGGCAATGGGGACCGAAGTCCCTGTTTTGTCCTCAATTCACTCATGGAAACCACAAACAAATGGGATTTGGATTAATCAGATTTTTTTGTAAAATTAAGAACAAATTTGATTAGTCCCTAATTGATTCTATTGTCTCTAGTTAACATTCTCGACAGCATAGTCTACAATGTTTTTCAGTAAACCATACAAAAGTATAAACTGTGGAATGCATTTAATAATAAAGGGTGACAATTCATACAGATACATCAAAATATACTTTTAGGAAAAAATAGTAGCCGCTAGAGATGAGCGAACTTACAGTAAATTCGATTTGTCACGAACTTCTCGGCTCGGTGGTTGCTGACTTTTCCTGCATAAATTAGTTCAGCTTTCAGGTGCTCCGGTGGGCTGGAAAAGGTGGATACAGTCCTAGGAAAGAGTCTCCTAGGACTGTATCCACCTTTTCCAGCCCACGGGAGCACCTGAAAGCTGAACTAATTTATGCAGGATAAGCCATCAACTGCCGAGCCGAGAAGTTTGTGACGAATCGAATTTACTGTAAGTTCGCTCATCTCTAGTAGCCGCCTCTAACATCACATTCAGGCCATACAGTTTTGTTATAAAGAATAATGCCCAACGATCATACTTAAGGTGTTAAGGATCCTAGGACGGCAGGATAGATGACACACAACAGTTCATGTCAATGGGTAAATAAATTTTAAATCTCTTTACAGCTATCCAAATATTGATGTGTTAGTTTTTAGTCAGATGTTTCAGTGTTGTATCACTTGTATGTCATGAAATAAATCAAGTGGTGGCGGCTGATGGGAACCTTGGTTATATACATTTTATTTGTAGAGCTTTCCTCTGTTAGCTTTACATTGGGATTATGTTCTCTAGGAACTCATATTAAAGAAGTTTAATGACATTCTTTATGTTCTTAGCAAACAGTAATACCATAAGAGAATGGGAATCTAAATAAATATTTGGATTATTTCCTAATCTGAACTACTAGAATAAATGCATATACAGTGGAGCAAAAAAGTATTTAGTCAGCCATCAACTGTGCAAGTACTCCCACTTAAAGGAAATCTGTCATCAGTATCACCCGCACTAACCTGTCATACAGGCTTGTAATGCGGGTGATACTGATCAAAAGGATACTTACAACGTCCTGAATGGCCCAGCCGTTGTACAGTTATCGCTGGTTATCTTTTTATGTAAATGAGGTCCCTCGGGCATGGACAGAGTTAGGATCAGAGCTCCGGGCACCCCAAGTGATCTTCTGTCAGGCTCATCACTATGCAGGGCCACCCTCCCTGCTCTCGTGCAAGGTTTTCGCCACAGCGCATGCGCCACTTCTAGAGTACACCCAGAAGCGGCGTCAGTTTCAGCCTCATTCACCCTCATGCCTTCGTGCATCCTCACACTTCACTGCTGGCTGCAGGCTGAAACTGATGCAGCTTCTGGGTGTACTCTGGAAGCGGCGCATGAGAGAGGCTTGAAATTTTCATTATAGGTATACCTCAACTATGAGAGACAAAATTAGAATTTTTTTTTCATAAAATCACATTGTCTGATTTTTATAGAATTAATTTTAAAATTATGGTGGAAAATAAGTATTTGGTCACCTACAAACAAGCAAGAATTCTGGCTCTCACAGACCTGAAACTTCTTCTTTAAGAGTCTCCTTTGTCCTCCACTCATTACCTGTACTAATGGCACCTGTTTGAACTTGTTATCAGTATAAAAGACACCTGTCCACAACTTCAAACAGTCACACTACAAACTACACTATGGCCAAGAACAAAGAGCTGTCGAAGGACACCAGAATTAAAATTGTAGACCTGCACTAGGCTGGGAAGACTGAATCTGTAATAGGCAAGCAGCTTGGTGTGAAGAAATCAACTGTGGGAGCAATTATTAGAAAATGGAAGACATACAAGACCATTGATAATCTCCCTCGATCTGGGGCTCCATGCAAGATATCACCCCGTGATGTGGCAAAATGATGACAAGAACGGTAAGCAAAAATCCCAGAACCATCACGGGGGGGACCTAGTGAATGACCTGCAAAGCGCTGGGACCAACACACTACGCCGCCAGGGACTCAAATCATTCAGTGCCAGACGTGTCCCCCTGCTTAATCCAGTACATGTCCCGGCCCGTCTGAAGTTTGCTAGAGAGCATTTGGATGATCCAGAAGAGTATTGGGAGAATATGCCATATGGTCAAATAAAACCAAAGTAGAACTTTTTGGTAAAAACTCAACATGTCGTGTTTGGAGGAGAAAGAATGCTGAGTTGCATCCAAAGAACACCATACCTACCGTGAAGCAGAATATGTTTGCTATGGGGATTTTCTCCTGCTCTGGACAGTTCTTAAAATGGCCAGCAGAGGTCAGCATAGAGCACTGTGGTCATGACATCAGAGAAATCTAAAAAGTAAAGCATTTCCTCTGTAGTATATAGCCCCTAAAAAGTACTGGAAGGATTAAGATTTTTTAATATAAGTAATTTACAAATCTGTTTAACTTTCTGGCACCAGTTGATTTAAAAAAAAAAAAAAAGTTTTCCAAGGGAGTACCCCTTTAACCCCTTAAGGACCCAGGACGTATAGGTACGTCCTGGGTCCCGGTCCTGCGATATATTGCAGGACTTTTTACGTACAGTGGTACAGCAATCTTTATAGTTTCAATTCTCAAATAAGCTTATGAGTTACCTTCACACTAGGTGGCACTGTTTTCTTAAACTCTACAGGTAATATACAATGTTAAAAGGTATGTAACAATATTTAAACCTTCCAGCCCTTCAGTTGGTCTCAGGGTCCTGACCCTTCATACCTGGCCCATTTTTCATGTCAGACAACTATGTTTATATATCAGATCCTGGACTTGAAAGTAATTCTCCAAATTAAACTTCCTCTTCTGAAGCCACTAGGCCCTGCTTAGGATTCCTCCAATTCTTACAACACAGCAAGGGGATAGATAGGTATAGATGTATCTAATTCTCAGGGACCCCGCTTCATAATCCTTTCAACTGTCTACCAGGCCACTGATTCCAAGATTGTTCCAAGTTGACCTGCTACTCGGGTCCTAGCAAACCCTAGTATTATCCCCATAAATTCAGACAATGGAATTACACTTTTTAGCATAAACATTTAAAAAAGAAGTTTAAATTCAGTGGTGTTTACCATATACTACTGTAGTATATTATGCTTTTGAGGACTCCAATACAGGTGTAAGATGCATTTTGCTGTATCTCTTTATGACTCCATTTCATTCATAGGCATAAATGTTTGGATAAAGTGCTTCTAGGGGAGAATACCCCTATTATTTTGGTACTTAAATGAACCTGTATGGCAGAACAAGAAGGTAACAAAGCTAAGATACTCGCTCAGGACTAGAGGGTACTGTCAGATCCCAAAACTTTTTCTATGTTCTTACTGATGAAAATGAAAGACCTTTTGTAGTATGGTTGTTTAAAACATTTATGAATATTTAATTAAGAAATCCCACCACTAGGGGTCCACATACCTACTGGGACACTAACCAGTCCTGCAGCAGCATCAGCTTGTCCATGATTCATGGACAAGAGATGACTCATGGACAAGGCTGCATCAGCAGACACACCAATCCCCTCCCACTACCATAAGTGAGACACACCCCCTTCCCCTGAGAGAATATCTAACAATGTGAGCTAATGAAAATAGGTAATTAAATAAATATAGGTGATAGAAGCATAAAAATTAGATGTACATGCCTATGATTAGGTACATATTATTTATTTTTAATTTTTTTGTGGGATCTGACAGGTACACTTTAAGATGCCATCTGGGCTTTGTACACATGGCCTTCTACTCAAATTCTTTAAATATTAGCCCCATGTTTATGGTAGAAAAGCTGCAACATTATAGTTGAACTGTGCAGTAATATTACATAGTTCATGGATAAAGCTGTGTAATCTTTTGTACATGCAATGACGGGCGCAAGCTAGGTCCATTTTGAATTCCCAGAGAGTAATCAAGCTGCAGTTCTTGAGGATTTCCTCTAAATCCGGCTATAGTGGAAGAATTCCATTAATCTGCAGTAAGCTCACCTACAAGGATAGTTTGATTACATGTTCTGGATTACTGCTCTTACCTGATTCCTGCTAGGCAGTCTGGTATTAACCCATGTTTATGTATTAAATAGGTTTATATTATTAACATTTACATTTAGGTAGAATAGTTATGCCATATTATACTAATTTCATTTGCCCTCCATGAAAAAGTTTATTTATTTGTTCTTACAGAAGAAATCCTACATCACTTCTTTTCATCCAATAAATCAGTAATCCAGTATGTAAGATATAATCAAGGAAAGCAGCAGAAAAACTGCTACATGTATTAAAGGACAACTGCAGCGGTATGACACTTATCCCCTATCCAAAGGATAGGGGATAAGTGTTTGATTGCGGGGGGTCCGACCGCTGGGACCCCCTGTGATCTCCTGTACGGGGCGCCGCCATTAGCGCTCATGGTGAGTGCTAAGGCGCGTAGCGTCGACCTAGAGGTCGACGGTGACGCCCCATCTCCTCCCCGTCCCCCATACAGTTCTATGGGGGAGGCTGGGAGGCACGAACGCTGCCTCCCCGCCTCTCCCATAGAGATGTATGGAGGAGACGTGACGGCTGCGGCATGGGACAGCCGTGGCCCCGTACAGGAGATCACAGGGGGTCCCAGCGGTCGCCCCCCCCCCCCCCCCCCCCCGCGATCAAACACTTAGGGGATAAGTGTTAATCACGCTGCAGATGTCCTTTAATCTGACAAAAATTGGAGATTTCAGAGAAGCAATAATGCATTATCTATAAGCAGTTTCCAGGATACATGGTGTGTGCATATATGAATCACAATACTTTGACAACTCATAATATATTACTTAAGGCAGGGAACATCAGGGCACTATGGGTAATGTGTTTGTATTATGTGCCTTCCTAGCAACTTACTATAATTAACCCTTTAAATATTTCTACATACAAAGCAGTATATTGCCTTACCTAAACTACTATAGATACTACTATAGATCTATACTATATACACAGTGCCACAGCCAAGCTCAGTGCATAGCATAGATATAGTTACAGAACCAATCTTATTGTATAGATACGGTAACTGACTAAAGCCTACTGCAAATATGCAGCCTGAGAACTAAACTTAGTAAATAGATACAGTAACAGAATCAAGCATAATGCATAGATAATGTTTCTGAGCCAAACTTATCAGATAATTTTTTAGAACAATTCTTACTGCATAGATATTGTACTAGAATGAAGCTAACTAAATACATACAGTGACAGGACCAATCTTAAAACATACACACAGTAATAGAACCAAGATTGTTAATGAGGTAGTAGAAGAAGGCTTATTGCATTGATTTAGTAACAGAATCACAAGATACTGAAAAGATATGAAACAAAAACTAAGCCGAGCAATGGAAGTAGCAAGTTATGGCATTGAAAGGTGACAATTTTTAAAACAACAAGCAGAGGGGTTAAACACTTTTTTTAAACCATGGGTAGACACACAGAACTACCCAAAGTTCAAAATATTATCTAATACAGTGGGATTACTGTATATGGACTTTTTTTTTTCCTGTGCATTTATACTTGGAACCTCCCATTAAAATTAAAAGGGCCTCTAGCCCCTGTTATTTTGTGATGGGAGAAAGTAACAGGAGAAATAGTGCATGCACTATTTCTTCCGTTCTTTCTCCCGTCACAAAATAACAATTTTTAGGGTTTCTATAACGGAACATATAACGGATCTTTAAAAATGGATGAAAGCATAGTGTGAAAGGGACTTTAGTGGCGTGAATGAAAACTACAAGATTTCACGCCTATTTTATAATGTATATAAATATATATATATATATATATATATATATATATATATATATATAGTAAAATGGAAACTACCTATGTTTTTTTTTTATAAGTTGAAAGGAGTACTCTCGAGAAAAATATTTTAAAATCAACTGGAGGCAGAAAGTTATACAGACTGTTATACAGACTTTCTACAAAAAACATTCATGCCTTAGAGCAACTATTATATGCTGAATGCCCCGAAGAAATAAAAATATTTTCAAACCAACTGGTGCCATAAAGTTATACAGATGTGTCAATTAGCTTCCAGTTCTTGTCAGCTGTTGAATATCCTGGCAGTTGTGTGGTTCTTTCCAGTCTGACACAGTGCTTCCTGCTGCCACCTCTGTCCATGTCAGGAACTGTCCAGAGCAGAAGAGGTTTACTCTAGGAGTTGTCTCCTGCTCTGGACAATTCCTGACATGGACAGAGGTGGCAGCAGTGAGAACTGAGTCACACTGGAAATAACTACACAACTTTTTCAGGCTGAAAGCAGCTGATAAGCACTGGAAGTAATTTACAAATCTGTAAAATTTATGGCACCAGTTGATTTCAATTTTTTCCAGAGAAGCCCTTTACCATAAAAAATTGATTTAAAGAGTATATCATTTTCAGATGACATTCATTTTAAACACTCCTGTAAAACAGAGCCCTTCCTAAAAATGTTAAACATTTTTTTTAAAGTCTCACTGTTAGCAATATATTATTACTAGTACAGTGTACAAACAAGATAGTGATTGGCTGCAGCACTCACGTGGTTATATGGGCATGTCATCATTGGAACAAAGTAAACCAAAACTGCCAGGAACCCTCAAAATGGTGGGCAATATAAAGGAAATCTGTCACTAGTGTCACCTGCACTAACCTGTCAGTACCGACAGTGCAGGTGACACTGATGACAACTGTACTTACCCTGTCCTGTTCCGTGGTGGGGATCTCCGGTAATCTTGTCCATTAAGCTTCAGCTCTGGCCCTGCTTGGGGCACGGGCAGAGCTTAGTGACGTCACCACTGCTGTTCTCTAGCAGCAGGACCGAGCAGGGAGCAGTAGCGGTGTCGTCACTAAGCTCCGCCCATGCCCCAAGCCGCTGCTGCTCTATGCTGTGTCTCGCAGCAGCGGTGATGTCACTAAGCTCTGCCCATGCCCCAAGCAGGGCCAGAGCTGAAGCTTAACACACAAGATTATCGGAACGGGACCAGGTAAGTACTGTTGTCATCAGTGTCCCCTGCACTATCTGTCGGTACCGATAGGTTAGTGCAGGTGACACTGGTGACAGATTTTCTTTAACAGGTAAGTATAAGCTATTTTTTATTTTAGCATACTCATGAAAATTATTTTTACATACTTGGGTAACCCCTGAAATGAAAAGCAATATAATACTAAATTTCTATGTTATATGTTTCACAAAATTGCCTTTTTTTGGAGATGTACTTTATATACTGCTGTTATTCCTGTATGCATTAATCTTTAGATCTGCTGCTGCTGATATGTTTTATTACTTTTCAAGCCAACTTAGATAATGATGAAGGGAACCAGATAAGACATCTACCTAAGAAGTAAGAAGAGATTTTTTCACCGTTTCTAAATATAATGTCTCTTGAGTTCAACACACTTCTTAGTTTCCAAACTAGAGAGATTGAAGCTTTTTTTTTTCTTGCTCTTTAATATACAGGGAAGCAGCAGACTTCATTTCACAGTCTGAAATCATAGAACATGCAAGCTTTCTTTAGGCTTTAAATGCAAAATAATTACTTAGGGTCATGTCTGCGTTTAGTGTAGGCGATTGAATCTTCAACACTACACTTCCCTACTGCAGGCACTACTGTTATTATGACTGTATAAACATGGGTATTTCCAGACTACAAATTGAAGTCAATTGCCTTGGTTGTTCTTAAAATTCCACCAAAACACATTTTATTATGTGGATGGCTGCTTTCTTGAGTTTTACATATCTTATCATCAGATCTTCTTTCAGATCTACAAAAATGCTTATAAAGGTTCACTAAACCACAAGAATCCAAGCCAAAAATGATACTAAAGAATAAGTAAAATAAAAATAAAAAACACCAAAACAAATGAATCAGATTATGGAAAGCATGGTGGCTCTGTGGTAAGCACTGGTGCCTTACATTGCTGGATTCCTGGGTTTGAATCTGACCAAGGACAACATCTCCATGCGGTTTGTAAGCTCCCCCCATGTTTCGTGTGTTTCCTCCAGATATTCTGTTTTTCTTCTTCCACCACACTCCAGAAATGAATGCAGATATATATATATATATATATATATATATATATATATGTGGTAGGCTAATTGTTGGCTGCATTTGTGGGAGGGGCAGCTCTTACCATATATATATATATATATATATATATATATATATATATATGGCCTCAGCACGTGCCTGATGTTTTTCAGTGTTTTGTCACTGTGTGACGAGCATGCGTTCTGCAGGCCGGCGTCTCATGCTCCCAGTGCTCCAAGTGCATCCCCAACTCAGCACTCCTTCTGACTCAAGTAAGACGGTGGCTTTTTGGGGGGGGGGGGAGGAAGGGGTGTCCAGGTAGCAAGAGCAGGCGTTGTACAGGCTAAGACTCCGCCGCTGTTTATTCGCAGCGGGTTCCGGGGGTCAGTGTGGCAGCTGCGGGCTCCCGTCTCCAAGCCGCACAGTACACCGTATATACTCAGGTGCACGCAGCGTCTTTTCATAAACATTAATCATGCATCTACCCATTTGTTGTTTCAGGTATATTACAGGCCTGTACATAGGCTCATACAGTAGCCGCCATCATATCAGTGTACCTATTCGTTCTGGCATACGCATACAGGACTGCTACAGGTTCGGTTACTATTAGTTAAGTCTTATAAATCCCAGATTTTGTGTTTAGTGGTCACATACTCCAAATGCTCACACGTTATTGTTCAGTTTGTTTCAGGGGCACCTCTACTTTTCCTAGTTTATGCGAGGCCTATTGTCCACAATTCTTAGTATAAGGTTAAAAAAAAAAAATTATATATATATATATATATTAGTACAGCACAGGAGAAAGTAGAGCAGCACGTCCCACAATAATATGATAGCGGTGCAAGCAGCGAGTGGAGCCCCGGTCAAGGCAATTCAGACATCTAGGAAGGATGCCGCAGCACACGGGAGGTTCAAAAGTGTAAACAGTGGTTTATTCCATGATAATACAAGTTAGCAACGTTTCTGCTGCCAATGCAGCCTTTGTCAAGCAACAAAATGGTGACCATACAAAGTATTTATATGCAAATGAACAAACAAATCAATCAAATCAATTAATGTGAATACAGTGTAAAAAATACATTTAAGATATAGGGTAATTAAAACCGCTATAATATACATATTGCACAAGTGCTCAATAGTGAGTTAAAATCAATATACATATGCAAGGACTGCAAAAAGAAGTTATAAACAGTATAGCATCATAAATTGTCTAACAAGATTACATGTGTACCTAATGATTGTAGATGAGAAGCGAGGGCTGAGTGGTCACATGTTCCCGGCTCGTCTCCATGCGAACCGCCGTTGCTGTGGGTAACAGCGGAGCTGCAATGTATGTCTGTTGTATTCTAATAATCGCAGGACGCCAGGAGCGGCCGCGCGGCTCCACCGTGTCAGCTGACCAGGGTGTCACGTGACCGCTCCTCCGTCCGTGCATGCGTACTATAGAAAATGGACATTGTACTGCCATGGTGGTTAAGGGAAAAGGAAAATCTGATCAATCTAACTGAGATATATCTAAATCGGGGCAAAAAACAACACTGAAAGCAAAAATTTGTGTGTGTATATAGTGAATAAAATAAAAGATCAGGTGTTTAGGCATCAATACCCTGAATATATCATCAGGAAAAAAGATATATATAAAAAAAGGTGCGAGTCAAAAATAAATAGAGGATAAATGAATAAATGTAGGGATAATGAATAAGTAAAAAAAATTATAAAATAGAAAATATAAAAAATGGAGAAAAATAGAAAAAAGTAGAAAAAATAAAAATAAAAAAATATAAAAATATAAAAAATAAATAAATAAAAAAATAAAATAAAAATATATGCAGAAAAATATATATAAAAAAATATTTTGAATGGAAAGTTAGGTAGTTATATGGATAATGAGGAAAATATAATAAATTATAATAAATAATAATAAAGTAATAAATGAAGAGTATACAATAGAATAGAAAAAGTATAAATAAATTATGAATATAAATAAATATAAATAAATTTAAAAAAAATTTATTTAAATAAATGTATGGAGCCTGGCTAGATTACAGTCTAAAAATGTTTTTATTTAAATTAAAATTATATTTATTTATTTATATTTATTTATATTCATAATTTATTTATACTTTTTCTATTCTATTGTATACTCTTCATTTATTACTTTATTATTATTTATTATCATTTATTATATTTTTCCTCATTATCCTTATAACTACTTTACTTTCCATTCAAAATATTTTTTTATATATATTTTTCTCCATATATTTTTATTTTATTTTTTTATTTTTTTATTTTTTATATTTTTATATTTTTTTATTTTTATTTTTTCTACTTTTTTCTATTTTTCTCCATTTTTTCTATTTTCTATTTTATTATTTTTTTTACTTATTCATTATCCCTACATTTATTCATTTATCCTCTATTTATTTTTGACTCGCACCTTTTTTTATATATATCTTTTTTCCTGATGATATATTCAGGGTATTGATGCCTAAACACCTGATCTTTTATTTTATTCACTATATACACACACAAATTTTTGCTTTCAGTGTTGTATTTTGCCCCGATTTAGATATATCTCAGTTAGATTGATCAGATTTTCCTTTTCCCTTAACCACCATGGCAGTACAATGTCCATTTTCTATAGTACGCATGCACGGACGGAGGAGCGGTCATGTGACACCCTGGTCAGCTGACACGGTGGAGCCGCTCGGCCGCTCCTGGCGTCCTGCGATTATTAGAATACAACAGACATACATTGCAGCTCCGCTGTTACCCACAGCAACGGCGGTTCGCATGGAGACGAGCCGGGAACATGTGACCACTCAGCCCTCGCTTCTCATCTACAATCATTAGGTACACATGTAATCTTGTTAGACAATTTATGATGCTATACTGTTTATAACTTCTTTTTGCAGTCCTTGCATATGTATATTGATTTTAACTCACTATTGAGCACTTGTGCAATATGTATATTATAGCGGTTTTAATTACCCTATATCTTAAATGTATTTTTTACACTGTATTCACATTAATTGATTTGATTGATTTGTTTGTTCATTTGCATATAAATACTTTGTATGGTCACCATTTTGTTGCTTGACAAAGGCTGCATTGGCAGCAGAAACGTTGCTAACTTGTATTATCATGGAATAAACCACTGTTTACACTTTTGAACCTCCTGTGTGCTGCGGCATCCTTCCTAGATATATATATATATATATATATTATACATATACATATATATATATATATATATATATATATATATGAAATGTATAGGTTTATAGGTATGGTTTGGTCATTGTTTTATTATTGTGTATTTTACCCACAGGTGCACAGTCAGCGTAGTATATCCATTGTCTTTTTCCCTGGCAGGTTGAAGGGGTACTCCAGTGGAAAACATTTTTTTTTTTTTTAAATCAACTGGTGCCAGAAAGCTAAACAGATTTGTAAATGACTTCTATTAAAAAATATTTACCCTTCCAGTACTTTTTTAGCAGCTGTATGCTGCAGAGGAAATTCTTTTCTTTTTGGATTTATTTTTTCTATTGTCCTCAGTGCTCTCTGTTGACACCTCTGTCTGTGTCAGGAACTGTCCAGAGTAGCATAGGTTTGCAATGAGGATTTTCTCCTGCTCTGGACAGTTCCTGATAAGGGCATCAGGTGTCAGCAGAGAGCACTGTGGACAAGACAAAAAGGAAATTCAAAAAGAATAGGATTTCCGCTGTAGCATACAGCTGCTAAAAAGTACTGGAAGGGTAAAGATTTTTTATTAGAAGTCATTTACAAATCTGTTGAACTTTCTGGCACCAGCTGATTTAAAAAAAAAATTCAGGTGCTTTCCATAAACCGCCCCCATAGTCACTACAATATCTATCAAAGTGTCTTTGACTTCTTCAGCTGCCCAGGGTACGTAAATTTGTTTTTTATGGACTTGTTTCTGTCAAACAGGTATACACATATCGCTATTTTTGCAGGTCATATTGTTCAAACCCATTGTTCTTCCATCACTACCAAAGTTCAAAATACCCAGGGAATATATCCATCAAGTCGTCTGCTTCTGCCTTTACTAAAAGCTTATTTGTGTTTGGGGCTAAAACGTGCACGAACTTCGTTGGATTAATCACTTACAACAACCATAATATATAATAATGATAATAACAATGACAGTACTAATGATACTGGTAATGATGACAATGTAATGATGATAATTAGAGATGAGCGAACTTTTGAAAAATTAGATTCAGCCGATTCGCCGAATTGGTTTGTTTCGATCCCAAATTTTTTGCGGTGAATCTATATTAAAAAAAGCTATTTCTAGCCTACATACAGCCTCTATAGGGGTATAGAACACTTTGCTGTGTTCTAAAACGCATATGGAGTGTGCTGGGGTAGTGAAATAATACTGTTATTCAGAATAGCATGCAGATTACCGGCATCGCTCTTAGAATCACTGCCGCACAGCAGCACAATGACAGAACCTGGTGGTGGCATCAGTGTCAGGAAACCATATAGTGACTGAATGACACAGCGTGGAGGTGTTGGCAGCATGAGGAGACCATATAGTGGCTGAATGGCACAGCGTGGAGGTGTTGGCAGAATGAGGACACCATATAGTGGCTGAATGACACAGCTTGGATGAAGCTGATGCATGAGGCCACCATATAGTGGCTGAATGACACAGCGTGGAGGTGTTGGCAGAATGAGGACACCATATAGTGGCTGAATGACACAGCGTGGAGCTGTTGGCAGCATGAGGAGACCATATAGTGGATGAATAACATAGCGTGGAGGTGTTGGCAGCATGAGGAGACCATATAGTGGATGAATGGCACAGCCCGGAGTTGCCAGCAGCATGAGTAGGCACTAGGCCTTCACAATCCCTAAGATTAAAAGATGAATTAAGAAATTTTAACCGAAGATTTTGGATAGCAGGTGCTACCTATGAGAAAGTTTGAAATTCCCAGACCCAGGCCCCATTGCGGCATCAGTAAACCATATATTGCCTGAATGACACAGCCTGGAGTTGGCTGATGCATGAGTACACACTAGAGATGTCGCGAATTGTTCGCTGGCGAACAGTTCCAGGCGAACTTAGCATGTTCGCGTTCGCATCGCCGGGCGAACATATGTGAAGTTCGATTCGCCCCCTATACTTTAACATTGCAGTAAACTTTGACCCTGTGAGTCAGAGTCAGTAGACACATTACAGTCAATCAGCAGCATCAGCACCAGACCCTCCTACCTCCTGCACGGACGCCATTTTACCTTCATTCGGCAAGCTGCAGGCTTAGAAAGTGGAGGGACAGAGAAGCTGCTCCTGCTGTAATAGGGAAAGCGATAGCTAGGTTGCTGCTAGGTGGTATATTCAGGGTCCACTTTACTCCTAAAGCACTACTCTAACATCTGCTTTAAGGACAGCACCAAAAAAGCCCTTTTTAGGGCTCAAATATCAGTCCGTGTGTCTTGCAACAGCTGGAGGCACCCTGGTTGGGAGGGAACCGCTGGTTAAAAGGGGTACTCCAGTGTAAAACTTAAGTTCCTTCAAGCAACTAACTACAGTGTTAAAAGGGCTATAAGTTCAGTCCGTGTGTCTTGCAACTGCTGGAGGCACCCTGGTTGGGGACCTCTGCTTAAAAAGGGAACTCCACTGGCAACCTTTTTTGCTCATTGTCCCACTAGTGCAAATCACATTTGGTGTGACAGTTGTTCAAATAAAAATAAAAAATACCTTTTTTGGCTGTGAAATAAAACCAGTGCTGCCTAATGGGGGGCTCTAACTATGTGCTGCCTAATATGGGGGAATCTATGTGCTGCCTAAAGGGGGATCTAAATATGTGCTGCCTAAAGGGGGCTCTATGTGCTGCCTAAAGGGAGGCTCTAACTATGTGCTGCCTAATATGGGGGAATCTATTTGCTGCCTAAAGGGGGGCTCTAACTATGTGCTGCCTAACAAGGGGGAATCTATGTGCTGCCTAAAGGGGGGATCTAACTATGTGATGCCTAAAGGGGGATCTAACTATGTGATGCCTAAATGGGGACTCTATGTGCTGCCTAAAGGGGGCTAAAGCACGTTATTCCAAAGAATTTAAGAATAATAGGTGATTTATGCCCTTTATGGATTAAAACCAGACTCTGCATCAACTATGTAATTTTCCATGGGAGTTTTGCCATGGATCCCCATCTAGCACGCCACAGTCCAGGTATTAGTCCCCTTGAAACAACTTTTAAATCACTATTGTGGCCAGAAAGAGTCCCTGTGGGTTTTAAAATTCGCCTGCCCATTGAAGTCAATGGCGGTTTGCCCGGTTCGCGAACATTTGCGGAAGTTTGCGTTCGCCGTTCGCGAACCGAAAATTTTATGTTCGCGACATCACTAGTACACCCCTGGGCTTCACAATCCCCCCCAAAAAACACAACAATTCTAGAAATTTATGAAGAAGATTTTGGATAGCAGTTGCTATCTAAGAGAAAATTTGAAATTCCCAGACCCAGGCCCAGCAGCGGCATCAGTAAACAATATATTGCCTGAATGACACAGCCTGGAGTTGGCTGATGCACGAGTACACAGCAGGGCTTCACAATCCCCCCCAAAAAAACACCACAATTTTAGAAATTTTTGAAAAAGATTTTGGATAGCGGGTGCCACCTATGAGAAAATTTGAAATTCCCAGACCTAGGGCCCACAGTGGCATCAGTAAACCATATATTGCCTGAATGACACAGCCTGGAGTTGGCTGATGCATGAGTACACACCAGGGCTTCACAATCCCACCAAAAAAACACAACAATTGTAGAAATTTATGAAGAAGACTTTTGGATAGCAGGTGCTACCTATGAGAAAATTTGAAATTCCCAGACCCAGGCCCAGCAGCGCCATCAGTAAACCATATATTGCCTGAATGACACAGCCTGGAGTTGGCTGATGCATGAGTACACAGCAGGGCTTCACAATCCCCCCCAAAAAACACAACAATTGTAGAAATGTATGAAGAAGACTTTTGGATAGCGGGTGCTACCTATGAGAAAATTTTAATTCCCAGACCCAGGCCCAGCAGCGGCATCAGTAAACCATATATTGCCTGAATGACACAGCCTCGAGTTGGCTGATGCATGGGGAGACCATTGAAATGTCTGATTTTTTTATTTGAAATTTAAATCAAACTTTGAGGGTCCCGGACCTATGAGAAAATTTGAAATTCCCAGACCCAGCAGCGCCATCATTTTTTTATTTGAAATGTAAATCAAACTTTGAGTGTCCCGGACCCCAGCGTGTGGGTTCGAAGGACCAAATATAACAAGCCCCCTCGGGGCTCATGTGGCCGTGAGATGTAGGCGCAACTTCTCCATTGCCCTGACCGGCCATTGTTTCCAAGACTTTTCGCCAAGGCAAACCATGTGAAGAACAGCGTGACACCGCCGTGCCCTGCACACATGGTATGCTGAAGGGCCACTGAGACTTGTCCGGGCAGTGGAGGCTTAGGACACAGTGGAGGATGTGGAGGCGGAGTAGCACACTGTCACAGGACCAACAGGCTGACAGAGTATAGCAGAAAGCAGCATGGAGTACACACCAGGGTTTCACAATCCCAAAGAAAAAACAACCATTTTTTCAATTTTTGAAGAAGATTTAGGACAGTGGGTGCTACCTATATATTGCCTGAATGACACAGCCTGGAGTTGGCTGATGCATGAGTACACAGCAGGGCTTCACAATCCCCCCCAAAAAACACCACAATTTTAGAAATTTATAAAGAAAACTTTTGGATAGCGGGTGCTACCTATGAGAAAATTTTAATTCCCAGACCCAGGCCCAGCAGCAGCATCAGTAAACCATATATTGCCTGAATGACACAGCCTGGAGTTGGCTAATGCATGACTTCACACCAGGGCTTCATAATCTCCCCCCAAAAAAACACAACAATTGTAGAAATGTATGAAGAAGACTTTTGGATAGCGGGTGCTACCTATGAGAAAATTTTAATTCCCAGACCCAGGCCCAGCAGCGGCATCAGTAAACCATATATTGCCTGAATGACACAGCCTCGAGTTGGCTGTAGCATGGGGAGACCATTGAAATGTCTGATTTTTTAATTTGAAATTTAAATCAAACTTTGAGGGTCCCGGACCCCAGGGCTCATGTGGCCGTGAGATGTAGGCGCAATGTCTCCATTGCCCTGACTGGCCCTTTTTTTTTTTTTTGTATCCTTGTTTAAGAAGAAGCGTATTACCAAGAGTCCAGAAGACTCTATAATGCAGGACGGTGGACCACAAAAAGACATTCTTCTCTAAAGTAATGTTTTCTGAAATAAAGAAGCAGAGTTCATCCATCTCCGTATTATTTTTGACAATTTTAATCAAATAATCACAAACAGCAAGCGTTCAATAGTGCAATGGTTATTATTCTTGAATCAGCAGTAACCAAGAGGCTTTCATAACCCCTTACATTGCACGATCAATCGCAAGATCGAGCAATAACAGGTGTGTGATGCCCCCAGATGTCCAGGGCTGCACGCGTGCTACACTGAACGGACCAGCTTGTGTCTATCCTTCACCGACAACTGCGGGTAACCCGCTCAACCTCGTTCATGATAGGGATCGGGGATTGCAATTATTTGCAATAAAAGAAGAATTCCAACTAAGTGCGGGTCATAAGCTCGTGTTCATTAAGTCCCTGGCCTTTGTACACACTGCCTGTCTCTACTACCGATTGGATGGTTTAGTGAGGTGCTCGGATTGGCCCTGGCGAGTAGGCGACGGCCCTGGCAGAGCACCGAGAATTTAAAGATCACTGTTGAAATTAGCATTAAGCATGTATTAGCTACTGCTGAACTTCCAAAAATTAAAGGCCTAAGGCCAGAAGCATCAGTGAGGCAAGTAGTTCCTGAAAGACACAGGATGAGCCAGGAGCAGGCATTCGCAATACCCATGAGGGTTTCATAACCCCTTACATTTAAAGATCAATGTTGAAATTTGCATTAAGCATGTATTTAGCTACTGCTAAACCTCCAAAAATTAAAGGCTCAAGGCCAGAAGCATCAGTGAGGCAAGTAGTTCCTGAAAGACACAGGATGAGCCAGGAGCAGGCATTCGCAGTACCCAAGAGGGTTTCATAACCCATTACATTTAAAGATCAATGTTGAAATTTGCATTCAGCATGTATTTAGCTACTGCTAAACTTCCAAAAATTAAAGACCAGAAGCATCAGTGAGGCAAGTAGTTCCTGAAAGACAAAGGATGAGCCAGGAGCAGGCATTCGCAGTACCCAAGAGGGGTTCATAACCCCTTACATTTAAAGATCAATGTTGAAATTTGCATTAAGCATTTATTTAGCTACTGCTAAACTTCCAAAAATTAAAGGCCCAAGGCCCGAAGCATCTGTGAGGCAAGTAGTTCCTGAAAGACACAGGATGAGCCAGAAGCAGGCAATCGCAGTACCAAAGTGGGTTTCATAACCCTAATTGATAACCCAAGAGGGTTTCATAACAATAATTGGGAAGTGTTGGTGTAGCAGTATGGTCAATCTACTCTGAGGCATCTGGCATTGGTGGGTGGAAATCCTGGCTGATCCATCCCTGATTAATCTTGACAAACGTCAGTCTCTCCACATTTTTAGTGGACAGACGAGTTCGCCTTGGGGTGACTATGGCCTCGGCCGCACTAAACACCCGCTCTGATGGCACACTACTGGCCGGGCAGGACAGCTTTTCCAGGGCAAACTCCGCTAGTTGCGGCCATAAATCAAGTTTGGCTGCCAGCGGATCTTCAATGGTTGTTGGCATGGTCATTTCAAGGTATGCCACAACCTGCTGGTTCAGGTCCTACTCCATGTCTACCTGCTGCTGATGAGTTGCTTCACTATGCGGGTGAAGAAAGCTACTCATCAGCGACTGTAGACTCAGGCTGCTGCTGATTGAGCTGGTACTGCTCCTGCCACCCCTCCCCTCCCCAGCAGCCATGGAAGTGGAAGGTAAGTGCAGAGGGCCCCCCGAGTCAGACCTGCGAGTGGATGGACCATGTGGCCGATAGGCATCGGCCAACTGACTACGTAGAATCTCTCTGTAGTAGGTCAGTTTGTCCTCCCTCTTATTGGGTGTAAAAAAGGCCCCCATTCTGGGACGGTAGCGAGGGTCTAATAGGGTGGAGATCCAGAAGTCATCCTGCTGATGAATTCTGACAATTCAGGGGTCACTACGCAAGCAACTGAGCATGCATCATGCCATTTGCGCCAGTGACTCGGAGGGACTACCTACCTCCATCTTCGCTGCATACTGCCACGGTCTGTCTGGGTCCTCTGTCTCGCCTTCCTCATAACCCTCCAGCTCCTCTGGCTGCTCCTGCTCCTCCTCTCCTGTCCGATTACTAGAAACATCGGCCATCTCATCCAACCTAAACTGTGCTCTGCTCTGCCCCTCATCCTCATCCTCCTCCTCCAGTTCAGCCCCCACAGGGCTCATGTAGTCTTGAGATGTAGGTGCAACGTCTCCTTTGCCGTGACCAGCCTTCATTTCAATAATTTGTTGTAGGAAATATAGGAGTGGAATTATGTTGTTCATGGCGTAATCCAGGTGAATAATTTATTTGATATGACAAGCACACTTTGATAGGGTTACTGGTTTGCCCTTGTTCTAAATTAGCGATTGTGTATACTGTGTCTGCTTTTATACAAACTTGGGTATCTCTTTAAAGGGGTTATCCAGGAAAAACGTTTTTTATATATCAACTGGCTCCAGAAAGTTAAACAGATTTGTAAATTAGAAAAATGTGTGCAGCTCACAACCAGTTATTTGAGGTTATTGTGGTTAAAGGATTGATCCCCACCAATCCAAATGGGTAAAGACTAAAACAAAGATTAACCACACCTCAAGAATACTACCCTAAGGTACACAGAGAATAATTGTTTGAGACATAAAGTTTTGGAAAAAAAATGCAGATTTTATTAAAACAATAAAAACCTAAATGGTTAAAAATATCAGAGCAATGTCAATGTTATCTTAAACTGTCATTGGGCCCTAATGACAGATTTAGAAAATATGAATATATATATAGCAACCACCTAATATAGAATAATCTATAGATGTTAAAAATAAATGCAATTTTTCAACGGCATATAATGATCCGGAGTCGACTATTAGTCCGGCACCTATGATGAATAAAAAAGGGCTGATAGTCTGGCACTTGTAATGGAAAAGGCAAAGTCACTTGATGGACTGATGTACAGGTGTATAAAAAGCTGCCCACAGATGTTAAACAAATGCAAAGTTCAACCTCTCCCTGGCTGCTGGTCCCATACTGCGACGGGCCGGTTGAAATTCTTGTGTTGGCTGCAGCAATCCCGGCATGAGAGCCTGGATGGATATGGGCTCCGGCAGGAGACTCTCTCGGGAGCGGTCCGTGGTATCGGCAAATACCTGGATGTGTATCGGACCTTCGCTGGAGAGATCGTGGCTGGGTTCTGGTATTGCAAGCAGCAGGTTGGTAATACGCTCAATGGGAGAGGATGTTTGATGAATGCAGCAAGTGGTGCACAAAGTTCTGGTCCGGCTTCAGTCTAGGTGGTGCGTGCGAATTGTGCTCTGTTCAGATTAGATGTCAGCCTAGACGCGTTTCAGGGTGCTAAAAACGACCCCTTCCTCAGTAGGCGAATGTAGGAAATAATGAATGTGCAGCCTTTATATGGTGGGTGCACATATGTTCTTGATTAATGGGACAGAAAGAACCTGTGGAGTGAACTTGACAGCAAAAACCTGGTAAGTGGACCAACTTGGAACACTGAATTTGAATCTACTATTAAATGAATAGTTATCATCCATTAATATTTCTATATCTCTTAGATGTTCAGTATAAAACAGATTAGAAAATATAAATCCATATACATTTATCAGTGTTATACTAGAATTGTCAAATCTAGCAGTTTTTTTGGTTTCACATAGTAAAACCTTCACACAAAAGAGAACTGATGTGTTGAGGAAACAGGTGGCACTCCAACATAGGTAACACATGGAGACATCTGATGTGTGAATTGAAGTCAAGAAGACATGTTTGTGAAAAATGTATATAAGTATGTAAATATGTTTGTAAAAGAAGAAAAATCATGTATATAGGTGTGTGAATGGAATCAAAAGGAATGATAATTTCAACTATCAGCCCTTTTTTATTCATCATAGATGCCGGACTAATAGTCGACTCCGGATCATTATATGCCGTTGAAAAATTGCATTTGTTTTTAACATCTATAGATTATTCTATATTAGGTGGTTGCTATATATATATTCATATTTTCTAAATCTGTCATTAGGGCCCAATGACAGTTTAAGATAACATTGACATTGCTCTGATATTTTTAACCATTTAGGTTTTTATTGTTTTAATAAAATCTGCATTTTTTTCAAAACTTTATGTCTCAAACAATTATTCACTGTGTACCCTAGGGTAGTATTCTTGAGGTGTGGTTAATCTTTGTTTAAGATTTGTAAATTAGTTCTATTAAAAAATCTTAATCCTTTCAGTACTTATGAGCTGCTGAAGTTGAGTTGTTCTTTTCTGTTTAAGTGTTCTCTGATATCACCTGTCTCGGAAACTGTCCAGAGTAGAAGATAATCCTCATAGCAAACCTCTTCTCTGTGCAGTTCCCGAGACAAGCCGAGATGTCAGCAGAGAGCACTGTTGCCAGACAGAAAAGAACAACAAAATTTTAGCAGCTGATAATTATTGGAAGGATTAAGATTTTTTTTATAGAAGTCATTTAAAAAAATCTGTTTAACTTTCTGGAGCCAGTTGAAATAAAAAAGAAAAAAAAATAATAAAGTTTTTTCCTGGAATACCCCTTTAATAAATCTCATATGTAGTTTGATCCTCTAAACATGTGTACTCATCTCTCCCCTCTTCTACAATACACCTAATAGATATGTGCACTATAAGCAATGAAAGAAAGAAATAAACTTTGCAAGTAGTCTTGATTCCAAAAGCTTTGCATTGCATATATTGCTCTTATGTAAACGTATGCATTTCACTTACAAATGTAATATGTAGTCTGTAATGATAATTTTTTTTCCATTTTTTCCCTTTGTCTGCAGAATCTGATCTACACACTGGTTTGTTTGTAGTCTGTAACCATGGAGACACATTGCTCATTATAGGCACTCTATGCACAAAACAGTACCATATTAATAATCAAGATTATTTGCACATTTATTTAAAGTCAATTGTAGACAAAACAATGGACAAAAAACAGCCATAAATAAAACACTGCTGTTTTATTTACCGTGTGAACATGGGTTAATGTGAGAAATATGCAATAATGGGTGTCATAAAACACTTTTTCGTGCCTTCTAGCAATGTAAAAAAAAAAAAAAAAAACGCCAGAGGTGTCAGGCCTCAGCTCCATGAATGGATGATCGATATTATAGAAGCACTTTATCCCATCAGTTTAAATTCTTCACAGCGATTTTCAAGATATTCTTTCTTGAAGGAAGAATTGATATCGATGGCTCACGAGGCACATCTAAAATGCTAAGTAGTAGCATGCAATGATTTGTAGATATTTTAAGCTTTTACTGAGCTGAAAGGCTGCGGTGCAGTTTGACATCAGTGATGACCTATTATACACTTTTTATCACATTGCTTTCAAGGGTTATTTAAAGCCTAAAATGTTAGTTCCCCTTGATAGATAGGAGATAAGTATGGCTTATGAGGAGGTTAAGTGATGTTAAAAGAGAAATCGTTTAACTAAACATACCATATGATCTGAAATACTCAATTTTACCATTATTTTTACTATTTCTCTAATGTGCATTCATGGAAAAAAAGACAAACTTAAATAGTAATATGTATATAAAGTATACCTAAGTACAGAAAAGTGCTGGAATGATTATGTATTCCTCTTGTAAGCTGCATTATATCTGTAGTCTCTTTCATTTTGGTGCATTCATTTGACCGTATTCTGCCATTTTATGGGTAAAGTCTGGGTAAAAGTCTGGGTAAAGCTAGCCATACATCTTAGCTATTCAACAGAAGGCATAATAATGACTATTTGCTTGGCGTTGCCATACTAGCAAATAAAAGACATACAAATGGCCAATGACTCATATCGAGCTCCCGGAAACAAGTCATTAGACAATTTTTTCATATGTTATTTGCTTTATTATTTTGAGCATAACAAGAAAGGAAAAAAAATGCATTTTAGAGATCAAACAATGCTTTATTAAATACATGAATTACATTAAGAACCCATAAAAGGGATTAGAAAAGATACAACAAACAATTATGATAATGGCCACAATGGACCAGACTGAGAGTGGTGGCTACCAATCAATATAGAAATAGTACACAAGGATGTATGTAAACGGACTCTTATTATTGGGACTAAGCCCATGTGCAATAATAAAACATAGTTAAAGAGGTTACTCTGATAATATACATATTAATAGCAAGGTATAAAATGACATATACAGAGACCACAGTGGGACAAAGTATACCTGGGTAACCAACACCTAACCCCGCGTGGAAATGCTTCTGACTGAAAAAAAAATAACATTGATCTCTATGGGAGAATGACGCTGATTCCGCCTGAAAGAAAGAACATGTTCTTTCTTCAAGCGGAACATACTTCCTCGTCAGAATTCTGCTTGAGGAAATTCCTCAGTGTGAACTGAGGGGCAGAAATTCTGTACAACTCTATGGGGGTTTTCACTGCTGAATGATTTGGAGAGGAAAAAGCGAGCAGAATTACTCGTGGAAATTCCTCTCCAATTCCTCAGTGTGAACATACCCTAAGGCCTGACTATATGGCTGTTTGGAGACATACAGGCAGATTTTGTGATCTCCATATCCTAGCGACCCTTAAGTAGGAGTGTGGAGTTAGGCTATGTTTACACAGGTGAATGTCCGCACAGAATATTTCAACGTGGACATTCCTCCAATGGTGGAGTGCTGGCAGAACATGCCAGCGGCAGGACCGCTCAGAAATGTGCCATCTCATAGACGGCAATGTATTTCTGTGCAGACTCCACAGAAAGAATAATCAAGTCATGGACTATGGAATAGGGACTGCCATGTGCACAGTGCAGCAGAATCCATTTGACATCAATAGTACTCTGCAGCTGCAGAATATCTATGCTGAATTCTTATGCAGAAATCTGCACAGAAAATATATTGTGTGAACATGGCCTTGGGGTAAGGCTGGGTTCACATACTGCAGTATTTGTGTGTGTTTAGGGTAAAAGCACACTAGACTGACTTGCTGTGGAAAATCTGCAGTCAATTTGCATGGATACCCACACAATTTTTTGTGTGAACAGATGGTAATTCTTACTATATGTGTTATAGGCCACATGCACATGAGCATATACCGTAACAACTGGTGAATTGCAAGTCCCTAGTTCTGAGTTAGATTCTGTTTCATAAATCAAATTTTTCTCTACTGCTTCTGGGGAAACTCTTTTTGATAAACATCCAGTGAGGCATGCTGCAATTTATTTTATGCAGAATGAAGGTATTTTCCACCATATATTGGGCTTAGAGGTGCACAGAATAAATCAGGTGCATCTGCCAAAGGGAGTGTCTTAGATGACACAGGACCCAAGACCTGCCATACGTGATCAAACAAACCATTTCCTCCTTCAAAATCACAGAATCAACACATCTCCATGTACTCCATGAGCCATTGTATAGTTCTGCTATTAGATTATTTTATGTGTTGAGCTGTTATTTCACTGTAGGGGGGTTTGAAGAAATGGAAAACCACTGGATGGCATGCCTAAGGCGCCATACATGAAACCAGAACAGTAGACTGATATAGGATTTATTGACCTAAAATGTTGCTGCATTGTGAAAATTACACAAGCAAATCATTAATGGACTTGAATGTGAAGGAAGCAGTCAAGGGAATTAAGATAGTATAGCAGTAGAGGCTCTTGTATGTAGCTATTTAAGTTGATGTGACATGCATGGTTTGTCTGCCATCAGTGACATAAAACATCTGTATCCAGACTCACACTATAGAGCATGTTATGTAACAGATCTGCAGCTTGTCTCCTTTTCTCCCCGATATTGTAGTTCTTACACACAGTAGAGCAATATGCATCACATATGCTACAATACAGAACCACAAACAGCAGAGACAGGCAGCTGTGATTACGGGAGGTGTATTATTTTGCAGCCAGTTATATGGACTCAGTGATACTGTATGAACCCATTGTCATGTACATATACTGTATGAGTTGGAGCTGCTAGGTGATCTGTAGTTCACAGGAATTCATTAAAACTGGGAATACTGACATCCTGTCTACACATTAATATGTAATTTTCTAGTTGTCAGACTGGTGGTTACATGACCCAGCTGCAGCAAGGAGTTGCAGGAGTTGCAGTTGAGCCGGGATGAAACACCTGAAGGAAAGGTGTTGAAAGATTAAAACCAGATCACATAAAAGATTACTGGCTGAATCTTGTTCTGATACTCAGTATACTGATCCTAACAGTAGTACAGAGCAACCGAAATCTTCCTTGGGCTATTCTGCTCTCCGGTATCCAAAATGTCCACAATTTGTACCAGTTGTGGTACAAGTGGGAACAAGACTATTGAACACAAGAACGACTGCATTGTAAGACTTCTGGATTAAAAGTCAACTGGATATACAATTAGTGGCTTATGCCTAATGCATGTATATCTGTGTAAAAATATTATTTATGAGTAGCGTACTCATGGTGTAAATATGTGTGAAGCAAATGTGTAGTGGCACCACATGTCTACCATCTTCCATTGAGAAGGGAACTTGTTGATTTTCAGTGATAGATTAAGGAAATGGGAAATAAGGTAGTAGTATGTAATGTGAGAGGATTAAAAGATAAAACTAAGTGATGCGCTACTTTTGACACAATTAATAGACATCTACCAGCAGTATGTTTAATAGAAACCCATATGTGTCAAGAGACGGTAGAGGTAATGAAAAGGAGATGGGCCGGGATGGAGTTTCACTCTACATAGTCTAGATACACATTATTAGTCTCAGTATATATCCATAATAAAATGTAAATAAAAATGTATAAAAAAGTGATAGCTGAGCTGGGCATATATATTTTTTCTGTTTACCAAGTAGGAGGGGAGGGATCTCATATTAGCCTTTATTTATGTTCCACCCCCATTTAATATCAAGATTCTATTAACCTTACTTGAATTTATAGAAAACAAAAACATGAAGACATTTTTTTTTTTTGGGGGGGGGGGGGGGGGGGATTTCAATACAGTTATGGATTTGGAAAGGGATAGAAGAGGAGGAACTAGGGGTAAGGGTCACCTTTATAAAAATGTTGTGAAGAAGTAGGATGGAGAGATGGCTGGAGGAAATTAAATCCTAATAGAGACATCTTTTCCTGTTATAGTTCATTGGATGTTGCAGCTTTAAGAATAGCCTAGGTTATAGTAAATGACTCGGCACTGTTAAACATTCATAGGATTAGCTATTAACCTAGATCTATTTCGGACCATTGCCCGTTGTTATGTTACTTTAAAGGTAAGGATGCAGAGAATGGAAAGAGTGAAATAAGAAAAATCAATATCAACCCCCATTGGCTTACTATAGAAGAGATAACAGAAGGATGGAGGAAGAAATGATAGAATTTTGGAATATAAATAAAGGTTCAGCACATATTTATGTTATGTGGGATACCCTGAAAGCATATCTAAGAGGAATCCTGGTTAAAAAATAGCAACTTATAAATGTAAGTTAAGAAGAAGGGAAGAGGAAATGAAAGAGGAGATTAGAGAAGGGGAAGCATTGTAAAGTAGAGACCCTGTGAAAGAGAATTTTAGAAAACTGAAACAGCTCTAGGATAAATATAGGGATATGATGTTACTAAAAACACAACATGCATTATTTTTTAGGGGCAAAAAAGGTATGTCGAATCAGGGAAAAGAGGTAAACAACTCTCTAACGTTATTACAAGCCAGAAGGGGAAGTCTGATATTGGTAGCCTAGAAAATGAAGTTGGAGAATTGATTACAGAGATTTAAAAGGAAATTATAACATACTTTAGGATGGTATACACATCAGTGGGAAGTCCACAAGGAGAAAGAATTAGAGAATATCTCAATGGGGTTGTTTTTCCAAAGATAGGTGGAATAGAACAAGAAGAAATAAATATGGCAATAAACATTCAGGATTTGGAAAAAGCTTTATCAACTTTCAAAGGGAATAGTACCCCAGGCTCAGATGGACTTCCCTTTGAGATGTATAGGACATTTGGAAGGGCAATTTGGCCAATTTTTTATGAAAGTATTAGATGAATCCTGTAGTAAGAGGGGGGGGAGTTCCCAATCAATGATGGAAGCCATTATTGTGCTTATATTAAAAAAGGATAAAAAAAAACTGAAAGAATCGATTCGTATCGTCCAATATCATTATTAAACACTGACTTTAAAATCTTCTCTAAGATAATCTACTTGAGACTGGCAAAACATATTATAAAGATAATTGGGGAAGAGCAAAATGGTTTTATACCAGGAAGGAATCTGTTTAATAACTTGGATAAAACTTTTTTGAATATACAGCTTGGTGAAGGTAGTTCCCGCTCCATCCTGTCCTTAGACGCCAATAAGGCGTTTGACAGGGGGGAGTGGGGATTCCTAATGGAGGTGTTGAAATATTTTGAGTAAGGCTTCCCTATTATTTCATGGATCAGTAATATGTATTCTAAACCCACTTCAAGAATTAAAATAAATTGTGTTATCAGAATCATTTGGGTTGTCATGGAACCAGGCAGGGGTCTCCTATTTTGTTTGCATTATTTTGGGAACCACTTGCCCTTAAATTAAATCTACTGAGAACTTTGAGGGATATGGAGTTAATGGAGGAAGGGAAAAGTTGTTAATGTATTCAGACGATGTGGTATTGTTTGTTAAAGGCCCGGTAAATAAAATAGAAGGTGTAATAAATATTATAAAGGAATTCGGAATGTATTCCGGTTTTAGTATTAATTGGTCAAAATCAGCCCTCCTCCCTATAGAAGAAGAGGTTTATAAAATGGGAGAATTGAAGGTAGTAGAAGAAATAGATTATTTAGGAATTAAAATTTTATCAAAGGTATCAGAATTCTCCATATTAAATATTAAACCGTTGATTCAAAAAATTTAAGGGAAAAGTAAGATCTGGGTGAAGCTCAAATTGGTAATGGGGGTTAGGATTACATTGGTTAAGGGAGTACTTCTCCCAATGATACTGCATTATCTGAGAGCTTCACGGATCTTGGTACCGGATAAATATTTTAAAGAAATAGATCTGATATGGAGACGAGCGCATGTGAGAATAAAACAGAGATATTTAAACACACCGACTGAAGATGGGGGCTTGGGAATCCCAAATTTACGTATATGTTATAAGGCAGAAAAGTTGATGACGGTATAATGGAAACCCTGGTAGAAACATTTAGAGTTAAGTGAGAATATATTTTTGAGGCACTTGAATTAGGCAAATTAGAACAGCTTGGAAAGAGGAAGGTACTTTATTTTAAAATGATGGATAAAATTTCAGGATTTGTGAGACAAGTATTACACATTAAGGGAAGTTTCAGTTTCACGGTGTTATGGGAGAATAAATAAGGAATTTATGAAATGTCGTAAGTATTTAAAATGGAGAAAAAAGGGAATAAAAATGGTAGAACAAATAGTAAATAATAAACTTATTAACATGGGAGGAAATTAAAATACAGTGTAATATAGGTGAGGTAGATAAGTTTGCCTATTAGCCAAATCAAGAATGCCTATGCTAAGGAAATTAGTAATTGTAGATAGGAAATAGTCACAAATGAAGTAGTGGAGTATATCATGAGTGGAAACACGGAAAATGTTAGGATAGGGAAAAACATAAAAAAGATATTTAAAAACACTAAGAAATATAATTCTGTGAGGAGTAGGGAAGAATGGATAGAGGAACTAGGGGATATCTCTATAGAGGAATTGGAAAAGATGTGGGAAGATAAAGATAAACTAATTATCAACTTTAATCACAAAATATCACTCTTTAAAACTGCACATAGACTACACTATGGCCCACTTGCACTATAAAATGGGGTATACAGTTTATATGTATGTTTTACCTTTGCAGGCTTAAAGCAACTGTCTGTGCCTATAAGATTATCGTTCTTATTATTGCCTACTACTCTTGCAAGTTCGGTTCTGGTTCACATGGTGCCCAGGTTTACACAACCAGGTGTTGTAGCTGCCTGTGGTCTGGGTGAGTGACCCAATACCTGGCAAGTGTTTTGCCCTCTCTGGGAAAAGGGGACACACAGCTATATAGGTAGAATAGGAAGTGTGCAGGACAAGCTGTGTGATGAGCTGCTTGAGATGCCTGTGAGAAGGTCTGAGAAAGCCTCTGTCAATGAGAAATGTGCCTGGTTGCACCCAGCGACCAAGAGACTGGAGAACCTGTGTGTGTGGCTTGCAGTTGTGTGACCCAAGTGGCAGTAGGTGATGACAGAGAGAGATTAGAGTCTGACCAGAGTTGCACCTGAGTGACCCTGTTATACTGTGGTGGCCTGTCTACTTTGTTCCACCTTTGCTGAATTAAGGGGATACTCAACTGGAAAACATTTTTTTTAAATCAACTCGTGACAGAAAGTTAAACAGATTTGTAATTTACTTCCAGTATTTATCAGCTGCTGTATGATCCACAGGAAGTTCTTTTCTTTTTGAATTTCCTTTCTGTCTGAACACAGTGCTCTCTGCTGACACCTCTGTCCATGTCAGGAATTGTCCAGAGCAGAAGAGGTTTGCTATGGGGTTTTGCTTGTACTCTGGACAGTTCCTAAAATGGACAGAGGTGTCAGCAGAGAGCACTGTGGTCAGACAGAAAGGAAATTCAAAACGAAAAGAACTTCCTGTGGAGCATACAGCAGTTGATAAGTACTGGATGGTTTATGATTTTTAAATAGAAGTAAATTACAAATCTACGAAGAAAGCAGGTAGATGCCAGCGATTATGAAACTTCACCTTTATTGGAACCACGTAAAATCATCGACATGGAGAGACTTCAATAAGACAAACATTTAAAATTCCAGGAATCAGCGCCAAGCATGACGCGTTTCAGGTCATGTAACCTTTCATCTGATGAAAGGTCACATGACCTGAAACGCGTGATGCTTGGCGCTGATTCCTGGAATTTTAAATGTTTGTCTTATTGAAGTCTCTCCATGTCGATGATTTTACATGGTTCCAATAAAGGTGAAGTTTCATAATCGCTGGCATCTACCTGCTTTCTTCGTATCCTTGGAGGATTGTATTGCCGTGTGGTGGCCGGGTGAGCTGACTATTTTTCCACTTTGCTAAATTACAAATCTGTTTAACTTTCTTGGCACCAGTTGATTTAAAAATTTTTTTCCAGTGGAGTACCCCTTTAAGACTGAGGCCTGAGTTTGGTGTCTGCAGCTTTTGTGCAGGATTTACCTTACGTGAGTCAACAACAACATTTAAGTGACTGAACTCTCAGGAGAAGTAACAGAACCTATTATTAAAGGAATTTCAACAGCCTGGTATCTGGGCCATTTTTATCTCTATACCACTTAAACCTGCCTAATAGTCTGGCAAGACATACCACCTCGCTTTCACCATGCATCTCCAGGCTTTAGAAACAAGCAGTGATAAGGTATACGAAAGACTTTTCTAAATTGCCTTTGAATGGTGATGAGCTATGTGTAGATAGTCCCGATATGCACAATCTGCATGAGAGATTTAACTTTGTTATATATGAATGATCAGTCTTGTCAATTATTAAAAGCATATGGTCACATGTGCGTATTTTTGCTGAAAATATGCACATGTGAATGTACGCTGAATGTGTTTAAAGGTGACCTGCAGTGTAAGACAATTAGGTGCGTCGGGCGCAGCATGACACCGTGGCAGACACGCCCCCTCCATGTATTTCTATGGGAGAGGTGGAGATGTGGTGTTCATGCATGATGTGCATCCCCGCATCTCCCAGAGAGCTGTATGGGTGGTGGGGGCGGGGGGTGTCGTCGACCTCAGTGAGGTCAACGACAAAAGCATTAGCCATGCACAGCCACGGCAATGCCGGGTCCCCGAAGGTCTCAGCAGTCAAACCCCTTGTGGTCAGACACTTATCCCCTAACCTGCAGATGGGGGATAAGTGTCTAAGTTTGCAGTACTCCTGTAATCATCTGAAACTGACAAATAGTATATTTATGGAACTGAACCAAAGGCCAAAACCTCTATATTCAAACAAAGCCAACATTATGGCTGACCTTCAATGTTCATTATCAAAAATATCCATGTCAGAAAGAGGAACCATTTCCAATATAAGAGAAAATCTATTATATAGTATAAGAAGAAATAAGCAATGCATTTTAAACCAGTATGTCAATGTTGGGATTAAAGCCCTTGCTCTGATGTTGAAAGTTTTAAATTTGACAACAAAAGGTGTTTAGATGGGGAAATATTTAAAGGGTTACTACCATAGAAAAAAACCTTTTGATATGTTGCCCAGACACTTCAAAAACTTTGACCGTACCAGGTTTTACTCCTGAGACCACGTACAATTGCTAGTTTTAAACCGGGGAAGCCTTTAAAGTGTCCCTGTCATTGGCAAAAACGTTTTATATAATGTAGATAATACCATTATATGTATATTTTTAATATACATTGGTTAAAAATGTGTATATTTCTGGGTAAAAAAATGCTTTCCCTGAAGCTATTGTCTGTGTGTCTGTATGAGAAGTCCAAGTACAGGAAGTGTGGGCAGGACAAGTAGGGCTCTGTGCAGGCTCCTGGCTTGTCTTTCATCCTGATGTGTGACCTAGAAGCATGTCATAGAGCCTCAGTGTACAGAGCCCTGCTTGTCCTCAGTGCACAGAGCCCTGCTTGTCCTCAGTGTACAGAGCCCTGCTTGTCCTCAGTGTACAGAGCCCTGCTTGTCCACACTGCACAGAGCCCTGCTTGTCCACACTGCACATAGCCCTTCTTGTCCTCAATGCACAGAGCCCTGCTTGTCCACACTGCACAGATCCCTGCTTGTCCTCGGTGTACAGAGCCCTGCTTGTCCTCGGTGTACAGAGCCCTGCTTGTCCTCAGTGTACAGAGCCCTGCTTGTCCTCAGTGTACAGAGCCCTGCTTGTCCTCAGTGTACAGAGCCCTGCTTGTCTTCACTGCACAGAGCCCTGCTTGTCCTCAGTGTACAGAGCCCTGCTTGTCCTCAGTGCACAGAGCCCTGCTTGTCTTCAGTGTACAGAGCCCTGCTTGTCCTCAGTGTACAGAGCCCTGCTTGTCCTCAATGCACTGAGCCCTGCTTGTCCTCAATGCACAGAGCCCTGCTTGTCCTCAGTGCACATAGCCCTTCTTGTCCTCAATGCACTGAGCCCTGCTTGTCCTCAATGCACAGAGCCCTGCTTGTCCTCAGTGCACAGAGCCCTGCTTGTCCTCAGTGTACAGAGCCCTGCTTGTCCTCAGTGTACAGAGCCCTGCTTGTCCTCAGTGTACAGAGCCCTGCTTGTCCTCAGTGGACAGAGCCCTTCTTGTCTTCACTGCACAGAGCCCTGCTTGTCCTCACTGCACAGATCCCTGCTTGTCCTCGGTGTACAGAGCCCTGCTTGTCCTCGGTGTACAGAGCCCTGCTTGTCCTCAGTGTACAGAGCCCTGCTTGTCCTCAGTGTACAGAGCCCTGCTTGTCCTCAGTGTACAGAGCCCTGCTTGTCTTCACTGCACAGAGCCCTGCTTGTCCTCAGTGTACAGAGCCCTGCTTGTCCTCAGTGCACAGAGCCCTGCTTGTCTTCAGTGTACAGAGCCCTGCTTGTCCTCAGTGTACAGAGCCCTGCTTGTCCTCAGTGTACAGAGCCCTGCTTGTCCACACACACTCCCTGTATTTGAACTTTTCACAGAGACACATAGGCAATAGCTGCAGGGACAAAAATATACACGTTTTAAGCTATGTATATTACAAATATACATATAATGCTATTTTCTACATTATATAACAAGTTTTTTCTAAGGACAGGTACACTTTAACCCTTTGCATCAATGCCAGTGTATCAGTTAAAAGGTGCATGTAAATGGTATCACTATTAAGAAAATCCATAATATGTGATTTTCTCTCTTTTGAAGTACCAATTCTACGAGCTTAAATTTTTTTTTTGTTAAGATGTTAACTCTCCAATGAATGCTGTGACTAAGAAATAAAATAATGCAAATAATTCATGGCCAAGAAAACTTTATCTGTCTGTATAAATTTGCTTATATAAGACATGCCGTTTTCTTAGACAAAAAAAAGCCCATGAGGGATGCAGACACATCGGCCTACAGTGATTTATGGGCCTTAAAATTCTTCAAGGTAAATGCTATTAGTGCAGCAGTCTGAGCTTTATTAGTTACAGAATATACAGCGTATTGCTGTGAGCAAACTCATTAGGAGCAGCCACTCAGGTTTCTTATACTGTATATTTATCCATTTATTTAGTAATAGCATCTATAATTGACATTTCCTGTGCAATATGGGTGCAAACATACTGCAGCAATCGCTCCTAGCAACTCCAATTTTAAATACCATGTCAAATCCTTTCCCTTCACTGAATTACTCATGTCAGATGAAATTAATGTATAAATTAGATACTCTCTTATGTGGTTTATGGAAATTCTGTCTATGGCTATGCATAGCACAAACAGTGAAACTTCATCACATCCTTCTAATTACTAGTGTCATATACATGGTAGAGAGTGTTAGAAAGGTCATTATAAATACACAGCAACAAAACATCCAATCATATAAAGGAAGAAATCTTGATTCATCATGTAAAGATACATAAGAATGTTTTTATTACACATATTCCAAAAGGCTTAGGACCATGAAAGCTGATGTGTAACTACATATGTACCATATATCATAATTGGAATGTCATAGATTTGTAGGAAGACAATTTATTGAAAAAGGAAAAAATAAAATATTGCATAGACATAAGTATTCAGACCTTTTACTCAGTACTTATTAAAGCACCTCCAGTCTTCTGGGGTATGATGCCACAAGGCAGGGCTAGGCCAAGGTGGGTGTACAGGTGCACTACATCTAGGTTGCAGGCAGTGAGGAGTAAAGGGGCTCCAATCACAAGCTCAAGGAGTCAATTTTTTGTAACTGAGGCACAAGTCTGGGCTGGGTAAATAAAGGTGCAGACACCGCTGAAAATATTTGTGCTGTTGTGACTACTAGAGTACTGTACACTTTTACTATGCAAGTAACGCTGCCGGGCCTTCATTTAGCGTTAAGTTTGTCAATTGGAAGACGGCATCCCATGCTGAATTTTAATTGGATCATTTGGGCAGGTTTCTGCACTCGGATGGCGATGCCAGACGTCTGCCTTCAAACCAGAGACAAGGAAAGCTAGATGCTTGTAAAGAGAATAGCACAGGAGAACACCAGCATGGCAGCAGGAGTCCAAGTGATGGTCAGTGCCAAGATTCAGCCTAGCCAGGTAGCTATCCAAACCAGTGTTACAGGCTGCACTGAGTATTAGATACCACCTATTCGTTCTTTTCTTAACTAGAGTGTATCCTCCCCTCCCACCATTCCTAATAATAACACCCAAACATCCTTAACCTATATGAAGGATATTCTGGCCGCATCCTTAACCTCTGAATACATTTTGTGCTGCCCAATGCCCCCACGCCTTATTAATAAAAGCCTAATGCCCTTTATACAGTTTGTCTTTTTCCCCTTAGCTCTGAATAAAGTATATAGAAGCCCTTAATGGAACATTCCAGGCACCATACCAAATTAGGTTATGGTGCCGGAAGGATCCTGTTTCCATCTTACCTTAAAGGGTTAATTAAACCATTCTTTCATGAAGGGATCTCCTTTCACCATAACAACTTTAGTTAGCTGAAGTTGATATGGTGCCTGATTTGGAATGTTACTTTAACTGCTGAAGTGTGTACTGCCCTGCTATTCTTAATTCCAAATAATGTTTATTTTGCTCCTTTACTCATTATTTTCATTAAGAATTTGTTTGCTTTTGTTCCAATTTAGGCTTACCACCTTTTTTATTAGACTTACATACATAGTTTATGGGTCCCTACTAGTTATGCCCCCTTTAAAAAAAAAAAAATTCAGGTTGAGACCAAAACAAGCCTGCATCCAGGCATCCATGACCTTAGACTTGGACCACATTTTACAAACCTGGATTTGGGGATTTTCTGCCATTCTTCTCTGCAGATTCTCTCAGGCACTCTGTTCGATGGGGAGTAGGGACTGTCGGTGGACATCCATTTTCAGATCTCTCCAGAGATGTTTTCCAAACAACCAGAAACTGTCCAGAGTGAGACAGTTCAAAGATCAAGGGTGCAGTTTAGCACCAGAATCACGTCGTTTCTTTGGTGCCACTGACACAGTTTGCCCTGTGCATTTTGTTTTTATCAGCATGAAATGAATGGAGTATTGTTACTTTTACTTTGGATCACTGTTTATAAAGACTATTCTGTAAATGGAACAGTAACTTCATGAACAGGATAGCTGGATTTTACTTTTATGTGTGCACTTGTAGTATACAGCTATTCCCTGCTCCTGCACATACATTCCATGACATACTAAGCTATTTGTGTAGTATACCACAAATGTTAAGGCCCAGGAAGGTAATGGAGGGGCCTCATGGGATGGACTACCCTCCCCTCCCCTCCCCTGGGGGATTGGTTTGGTTTAGTGAGCATACTGTCAAGATGTATAAGGATATGAAGGAGTTAATAAAATGACTAAACTTGGTGCTGAGCTTTTCTTATAGGGCCGGCGGTGTTGCTGGGCAGATCTGGATCAAAACCTGATTGGCTAGCTCCAGCCAGGGCGGGAAGGATCAAATTTATTTAAGAGACTGCTGGACTGAGTGGGCTGCAAGTCTGAAGAGACACCTGAGGAAAATACATTGGGCCTCATTTACTAAGCTGAAACTGACCAGTTTTTGTCTGGTTATTTTGAGACATGTCTGCGCCAGTGTGCGACAGTGTGCGCCTGAAAAATCCGACAAACCCAACATTGCACTTTGAAAAGCCGAAATGCGGGCGTGGTCTGTCTAAATAAGGGGCGCGGTCAGTCTGAAAGGGGGCGTGGTTTCACAACCCGACCAATTTACTATTGAATTCACAGAAATTCCTGTGGGTAAATGGCTGGAAATATCGACCTAGAAAAAGCTGGTCAGAAAATGTTCCCAACTTTTCCCAATAGTAAAAAGAGAGGAATCCTGTAAGTCTGAAGCAACTTTTCCCACTAGTAAAAACCCCAAACTCTTAGTAAATGAGGTCCATTGTGTTGGTTCCTGTAGTTATGATGAGGTCGTCAGAAGAACACTTACCAGCCATGGCCGGTTTTTGTACTAATGAATTATACCTTTTACTTCTGGATAAAGCAGCGGGACCAAGTGGAGAAGAATGGACGTTCCAGTTACTGAGGCCATGGAGGAAGGGGAGCTGCTGTCATCACCTCTGTTGGTCCCTGTTTCGGTGCCCATACTTACCAGGTCACAGCGCAACCATAGAGGCGGAGTCATGTGAGGACGCTGTGTCTGCGACTACGTTGGCCGACGTCATCATCGTAAGACCGTCATCAGGAAAAGTCATCGGGGGAACACCAAAAGCCAGGGTATCTCTGGAGCAGCCGCGCTTGTCTCTGAGGAGTACAAGCCGGAAGAGGGAAGGGTATTCTCCAGAAGCCACCAGCACAAGCCGGGCATCCAGCAAGAAGACTTCCATCCTGCCCACCCGCTCATCGAGATCCGGATCGCCAAGAAGAAGAGAAGAAGAATGCCCAGCATCTTTGGTGAGGGCATCCACTGGTGAGTATGATGCTGCTCAACAGTTTCTTTTCAACAGGGATTTAGCCAGATGGTCAGGCTCAGCACCTGGGCAGAGCATATTTGCTGGCATAGTGGCTTTCTTTAATATGATGACTGCCTTGCAAGCAAAGGAGCAGCCAATCCCCCCCCCCTTCCAGTTTCACCCAGTGCTGCATGGGCTCCTCCTCCCAGCAATACACTAATTGGTTCTGCTATCAATTCAGCCCCTATTAGGTCATCTCAGGTGAGCAAAGCTTCCAATACCGTTGAGAATACCCCTGCAACAATTTATAATAGTGCCAAGGATATGGTCACAGCTATAATCCCAGTCAATACCCACCAGAGCACAGAGAGTGTTACAGTGGATCTTTATCCTCTCCCCTCCTCATCTGTCCCAGGTGTCTGCATGAAGGAAGAAATAACATGTGATTTATCACCGCTGGGCTTCCACATTTCAGTTACCTCTAAGGAAAAGATCTGGAGGGGAGAGTATATAGATATTTTCTCTTTGTTGCTGTCAGTGAGGGAACATAACAAAAGAAAACAAAAATGATGGGAAAGAGGATGACAAAAGGAAGTCACAGCCAATTCAGTCTTTTCGTAATTGGGTGCGAGCATTTTTTATATTCGCTGCTGTTATGGGTGAAAATAAACCAAACTTATGCTCTGCCTTGTTCCAGCATATGGACATTATATTAGAAGCTTATAGAAACTTTGGAGGCGTGGCTTGGATAGACTATGATGAAATGTTTCGCCAAAAAATAGCTGTGCACCCACACATAAAATGGGGACAAAAAGATGTGGGGTTATGGTTAAACCTCATGCTCCCACAAAGATCTCGCAGCTTGCCTCCCTCCAGCAGGGAGGCGTTTCCCGGAGCATGGACTCTGGTGAGTCTCAAAAACATGTTGCCATTTCCAAGCAGACTCTCAGATAGCTAATTTATTGATAAAGGGATTTTCCATAGTTTTTTTTGTACCTGAATTCTCTAGTGAGGGATGTATCTGCGTAGACAACCTGAAATCGTTTTCGCAACATGCGGACATAGTTATGGAAAAAATAAAGATTGAATTAGAGGAAAGTAGAGTAGAAGGCCCCTTTGACTCACCTCCTTTCAAGAATTTCAGGTTATCACCTTTGAGTATTATACCCAAGAAAGAACCTGGAGCTTTCAGGCTAATTCACCACTTGTGTTACCCTATAATATCATCACTCAATGACGCAATAAATATTGACAATTTTCCTGTGGAATATGCGTCATTTGACTCTGCCTTGGCCAAACTGCGCAAAATAGGTCAAGGGGCTTTAATGGCCAAGGCGGACATGAAATTCGCATTCAGATTATTGCCAGTAAGGGAGTCAGGATATAATTCCCTGGGTTTTAATTTTGACAACAAATTCTATTTTGATAAGGCTCTTCCGATGGGTTTCACGCTTTCATGTTAATACTTTGAGGCATTTGCATCCTTTTTAGAATGGTCTGTTAGGCAGGTTTTTCCAGTTGGTGATATAATTCACTATCTGGACGATTTTATGTTCTTAGGTCATGAAGGTAGGGATGACATCCACAGATTGTTCAAGTCATTTACGGAAATATGTAGCAAGTTTGGTGTGCCTTTAGCAAGTGAAAAGACGGTTTTGCCTTGCCAGAGATTAATATTTTTAGGTATTAAAATTGACTCCTTTTATATGTTATTCTCTTTACCCCAAGAAAAAATATCTGCCATGTTAATTAGCATAAGTAGTTTAATGGTTAAAATGAAAGTTACCGTTAGGAAATTGCAAAGGTTTTTGGGTCTTTTAGTTTTACTTTGAGTATTTTCGAAAAGATTATACCTAGCTACTAGAGGTATTAGGTCCCCTAATAGTCATATCAGACTTGACAGAGCCCTTAAGGATGATCTGTTATTATGGGCAGAATTCCTAGCTAACTTTAATGGTGCATCAGTTTTGCAGTCAGAGTTCACATTTTTATCTGACTTAGGCATTTTTACAGATGCTGCGGATTCATTTGGTTTTGGAGCATTTTTTAAAGGGGTTATCCGCTGCCTTGCCTTTCGGAGCTTTGCTTGCAGCGTCTGGAAGTAGAGATGAGCGAACTTTTCAAAAATTCGATTCGGCCGATTCGCAGAATTTTCCAGAAAAGTTTGTTTCGATCCGAATTTGTTCGCGGCGAATCTATATTAAGAAAGGCTATTTCTAGCCTACATACATACATTCTAAAACGCATCTGGAGTGTGCTGGGTTAGTGAAATAATACTGTTATTCAGAATAACATGCAGATTACCGGCATCGCTTTTAGAATCACTGCCGCACAGCAGCACAATGACAGAGCCTGGTGGTGGCATCAGTTTTAGGAGACCATATAGTGACTGAATGACAGCGTGGAGGTGTTGGCAGCATGAGGAGACCATTTAGTGGCTGAATGGCACAGCGTTGAGGTGTTGGCAGCATGAGGACACCATATAGTGGCTGAATGACACAGCTTGGATGAGGCTGAAGCATGAGGACACCATATAGTGGCTCAATGACACAGAATGGAGGTGTTGGCAGCATGAGGACACCATATAGTGGCTGAATGGCACAGTGTGGAGCTGTTGGCAGCATGAGTACACCATATAGTGGCTGAATGACACAGCTTGGATGAGGCTGAAGCATGAGGACACCATATAGTGGCTCAATGACACAGAATGGAGGTGTTGGCAGTATGATGACACCATATAGTGGCTGAATGGCACAGTGTGGAGGTGTTGGCAGCATGAGGACACCATATAGTGGCTGAATGACACAGCTTGGATGAAGCTGAAGCATGAGGACACCATATAGTGGCAGAATGACACAGCATGGAGGTGTTGTCAGTATGAGGAGACCATATAGTGGCTTAATGACACAGCATGGACATGTTGGCAGCATGAGGACACCATATAGTGGCTGAATGACACAGCTTGGATGAGGCTGAAGCATGAGGACACCACATAGTGGCTGAATGACACAGAATGGAGGTGTTATGGACATTAAAATGACATACATTTTATTTGCTATATTTTGTGATTCTAGTCCAAGGAGGCCGCATGGAGTTTAGACAAAAGAAAAGATGGAGGATCATCTTTATAGTAGGGGTCTCCAAGGCATGCTTACAGGGGCTTTTGTAACATTAGACAGACCACCTGGGGACTGGCTGGGGGCGGAGAACATCTAAATAAAAGCCCATTCAAAGGGGACCACGCGTTCTCTTTCTATTTCGGGGCTGGATACCAACACACCTGGCCATTCAACTTCCTGTTTGGGCCTGAATCCTGAAACAAAGGACTGCAACATACTTCCATGCCTGTCTTTGTTGCTCATACTTGCTGTAAAGGGTCCCCGAAGCTAAGTATTTCAGTATTATATTCTCTGTGTGTTTCATTTAGTATAGTTGTATCTTTTAAGGGAAATCCACCCATATAGCCAATTATAGGATTTCTACTATAAATATAGTATATGTGTTTCCTTACATTGCGGATTTAAACTTCTAGGTATTAGCAATATCTTTTTCTCTTCTCTCTCTCTCTTAGTTAGAGTGTGTTTAGTTAACTGTGTATTAAACATCTTTATTTCTGCCAGTGTTTGGATGTGTAGTGTTGATTTGTGCATTGGATATTAGGATATAACTCTTCCAAAATTCCTATAAATAGGTTGGTCTGTGGGTTGTTTATGATTGTGTGTGGTCTCCGGTGATACAGCTAGTTAAATATCTGCGGTCTGTGTGAATATATATTGTATTCACTAGTCCGCATGGTCTCAGCCATTTTGTGTCTCGGACATTTTGTGTCCCAGATGCATGGTCTGCAGATTTTAACTGGTCGTGTGACCCCTGGAGCCAGATATAATTCAACCCCAGAGCCACGAACCACAACAGGAGATGTTGGCAGCATGAGGACACCATATAGTGGCTGAATGGCACAGTGTGGAGATGTTGGCAGCATGAGGACACCATATAGTGGCTGAATGACACAGCTTGGATGAAGCTGAAGCATGAGGACACCATATAGTGGCAGAATGACACAGCATGGAGGAGTTGTCAGCATGAGGAGACCATATAGTGGCTTAATGACACAGCATGGACATGTTGGCAGCATGAGGACATCATATAGTGGCTGAATGACACAGCATGGACATGTTGTCAGCATGAGGACACCATATAGTGGCTGAATGACACAGCTTGGATGAGGCTGAAGCATGAGGACACCATATAGTGGCTGAATGACACAACATGGAGGTGTTGGCCGCATGAGGACACCATATAGTGGCTGAATGGCACAGTGTGGAGGTGTTGGCAGCATGAGGAAACCATATAGTGGCTGAATGACACAGCTTGGATGAAGCTGAAGCATGAGGACACCATATAGTGGCAGAATGACACAGCATGGAGGTGTTGTCAGTATGAGGAGACCATATAGTGGCTTAATGACACAGCATGGACATGTTGGCAGCATGAGGACACCATATAGTGGCTGAATGACACAGTGTGGAGGTGTTGGCAGCATGAGGACACCATATAGTGGCTGAATGACACAGCATGGACATGTTGTCAGCATGAGGACACCATACAGTGGCTGAATGACACAGCTTGGATGAGGCTGAAGCATGAGGACACCATATAGTGGCTGAATGACACAGCATGGACATGTTGGCAGCATGAGGAGACCATACAGTGGCTTAATGACACAGCATGGACATGTTGGCAGCATGAGGACAACATACAGTGGCTGAATGACACAGCATGGACATGTTGGCAGCATGAGGACACCATACAGTGGCTGAAGGGCACAGTGTGGAGGTGTTGGCAGCATGAGGACACCATATAGTGGCTGAATGACACAGCTTGGATGAAGCTAAAGCATGAGGACACCATGTAGTGACTGAATGACACAGCATGGAGGCGTTGTCAGCATGAGGAGACCATATAGTGGCTGAATGACACAGCTTGGATGAGGCTGAAGCATGAGGACACCATATAGTGGCTGAATGACACAGCATGGAGGTGTTGGCAGCATGAGGAGACCATATAGTGGATGAATGGCACAGCCCGGAGTTGCCAGCAGCATGAGTAGGCACTAGGCCTTCACAATCACTAAGATTAAAAGATGAATTAAGAAATTTAAACCGAAGATTTTGGATAGCGGGTCCTACCTATGAGAAAATTTGAAATTACCAGACCCAGGCCCCACAGCGGCATCAGTAACCCATATATTGCCTGAATGAAACAGCCTGGAGTTAGCTGATGCACAAGTACACACCAGGGATTCAAAATCCCTCCCAAAAAAACTCCCCAATTTTAGAAATTTTTGAAAAAGATTTTGGATAGCGGGTGCTACCTATGAGAAAATTTGAAATTAACAGACCCAGGCCCAGCAGCGCCATCATTTTTTTATTTGAAATTGAAAACAACCTTTGCGTGTCCGAGACCCCAGCGTGTGGGTACGAAGGACCAAATCCAACAAGCCCCCACAGGGCTCATGTGGCCGTGAGATTTGGCCGAAACGTCTTCATTGCCCTGACCGGCCATTGTTTCCAAGACTTCTCGCCAAGGCAAACCATGTGAAGAACAGCGTGACACCGCCGTGACCTGCACAAATGGAAGGGCCACTGAGACTTGTCCGGGAAGTGGAGGCTTAAGACACAGAGGAGGATGGGGAGGCAGCGTAGCACACTGTCACAGGACCAACAGGCTGACAGAGTGTAGCAGGAAGCAGCATTGAGTACACACCAGGGCTTCAGAATCCCAAAGAAAAAACAACCATTTTAAAAATAATTTTAAGAATATTTAGGACAGCGGGTGCTACCTATATGTTGCATGAATGAAACACCCTGGGGTTGGCTGATGCATGAGTACACACTAGGGCTTCACAATCCCTCAAAAAAAAAACCACAACAATTGTAGAAATTTATGAAGAAGACTTATGGATAGCCGGTGCTACCTATATATTGCGTGAATGACACAGCCTGGAGTTGGCTGATGCATGAGTACACACTAGAGCTTCACAATCCCTCAAAAAAAACCACAACAATTGTAGAAATTTATGAAGAAGACTTATGGATAGCGGGTGCTACCTATGAGAAAATTTGAAATTCCCAGACCCAGGTCCAGCAGCGCCATCAGTAAACCATATATTGCCTGAATGACACAGGCTGGAGTTGGCTGATGCAGGAGTACACACCAAAGCTTCACAATCCCTAATAAAAAAGACAAACATTTTTTACGAAAAATTTTAACGAAAATTTAGGACAGCGAGTGCTCCATATATATTACCAGAATTACACAGCCTGGAGTTGGCTGCAGCATGAGGAGACCATTGAAATGTGTGATTTTTTTATTTGAAATTTAAATCAAAATTTGTGTCCTGGACCCAGCCGTGTGGGTGCAAAGAACCTAATCTCACAAGCACCCACAGGGCTCATGTGGTCGTAAGATGTAGGCGCAACGTCTCCATAGCCCTGACCGGCCATTTTTGGTCTTTGTACCTTTGTTTAAGAACAAGCGCATGTCCAAGAGTCCAGAAGACTCTATAATGCAGGACAGTGGACCACCAAAAGACATTCTTCTATAAAATAATTTTTTATGAAATAAAGAAGCAGAGTTCATCCCTCTGCGTATTTTTTTTGAAAATTTTACATAAAAAATCACACGCAACAATTGTTCAATGGTGTAATGGTTATTATTGTGGAAAATTCAAGTTTATTACTGTGATAATTATCAGAAAATTTGAAAAAAACACTACCCAAGAGTGTTTAATAACCCCATACATTGCACCATAAATGTTGAAATTTTAATTAAGCATGTATGTATGTATTTCAAAAATCCTAAAATTAAAGGCCCAAGCCCAGAAGCATCAGGAAGTCAAGTACTTCCTGAAAGACACAGGAGCAGTCAGGAGTAGGCATCAGCAGTACCCAAGAGGCTTTAATAACCCATCACATTGCACGATCACTCGCGAGATCGAGCAATAACAGGTGTGTTATGCCCTCAGATGTCCGGGGCTGCACGCGCGCTACACTGAACGGACCAGCGTGTGTCTATCTTTCACCGACAGGTGCGGGTAACCCGCTGAACCCCCTTCGCGATAGGTATCAGGGATTGCAATTATTTGCCAGGAAAGAAGAATCACAACTAAGCGGCGGTCATAGGCTCGGGTTCATTAAGTCCCTGCAATTTGTACACGCCGCATGTCTCTACTACAGATTGGATGGTTTAGTGAGGTCCTCGGATCGGCCCCGGCGGGGTAGGAGAACGCCCTAGCAGAGCGCCGAGAATTTAAAGATCATTGTTGAAATTAGCATTAAGCATGTATTAGCTACTGCTAAACTTCCAAAAATGTAAGGCACAAGGCCTGAGGCATCAGGGAGGCAATTATTTCCTGAAAGACACAGAATGAGTCAGGAGCAGTCATTTGCAGTACCCAAGAGGGTTTCATAACCATCCCCTTACATTTAAAAGTCAATGTTGAAATTTGCATTAAGCATGTATTTAGCTACTGCTAAACATCCAAAAATGAAAGGCCCAAGGCCAGAAGCATCAGTGAGGCAAGTAGTTCCTGAAAGACACAGGATGAGCCAGGAGCAGGCAATCGCAGTACCAAAGAGGGTTCCATAACCCTAATTGGTAACCCAAGAGAACCATAATTGGGAAATGTTGGTGTAGCAGCTTGGTCAATCTACTCTGAGGCATCTGGCATTGGTGGCTGGAAATCCTGGCTGATCCACCCCTGATTCATCTTGACAAACGTCAGTCTCTCCACATTTTTGGTGGACAGACGAGTTCGCCTTGGGGTGACTATGGCCCCGGCCGCACTAAACACCCGCTCTGATGGCACACTACTGGCCGGGCAGTACAGCTTTTCCAGGGCAAGCTCTGCTAGTTGTGGCCATAAATCAAGCTTGGCTGCCCAGAAGTCCAGCGGATCTTCAATGCTTGTTGGCATGGCCATGTCAAGGTATGCCACCACCTGCTGGTTCAGGTCCTGCTCCATGTCTACCTGCTGCTGATGAGTTGCTTCACTAGGCGGGTGAAGAAAGCTACTCATCAGCGACTGTAGACTCAGGCTGCTGCTGATTGAGCTGGTACTGCTCCTGCCACCCCTCCCCTCCCCAGCAGCCATGACAGTGGAAGGTGAGCGCAGAGGGCCCCCCGAGTCAGACCTGCGAGTGGATGGACCATGTGGCCGATAGGCATCAGCCAACTGACTACGTAGAATGTCTCTGTAGTAGGTCAGTTTGTCCTCCCTCTCAGTGGGTGTAAAGAAGGCCCCCATTTTGGGACAGTAGCGAGGGTCTAATAAGGTGGAGATCCAGAAGTCACCCTGCTGACGAATTTTGACAATTCGGGGGTCACTACGCAAGCAACTGAGCATGCATCGTGCCATTTGCGCCAGTGACTCAGAGGGACTACCTGCCTCCATCTCCACTGCATACTGCCACGGTGTGTCTGGGTCCTCTGTCTCAACTTCCTCATAACCCTCCAGCTCCTCTGGTTACTCCTGCTCCTCCTCTCCTGTCCGAAGACTAGAAACACCGGCCATTTCATCCAACCTAAACTGTGCTCCGCTCTGCCCCTCAACATCCTCCTTCTCCAGTTCAGCCCCCACAGGGCTCATGTAGCCTTGAGATGTAGGCGCAACGTCTCCATTGCCATGACCAACCATGGTTTCAATCATTTGATGTAGGAAATGTAGGAGTGGAATTACGTCGTTCATGGCGTAATCCAGGTGACTCACAAATAATGTGGCTTCCCTTTAAGGGCCTCAGCAAACGGCAGGTGTCACGTATGAGCTGCCACTGGTTCACATTGAAGTTACACAGGGGAGCACTCCTATCTGCTTGGATCATCAAGGAATCGGTGATGGCTTTTCTTTGTTCGTATAGTCTGTCCAACATATGGAGGGTGAAATTCCTAGGTGTGGCAGCGTCACAAATAAGTCTATGTTGTGGGATACCGTTCTGATGCTGCAGCTCACGGAAGGTGTGCTTGGCGGTGTACAAGTGGCTGAAGTGCATGCACAGTTTCCTTGCCATTTTCAGGATGTTTTGCAAATGGGGTGAAGACTTGAGGAAGTGCTTGACAACCAGATTCAACACGTGTGCCATGCAGGGCGCATGTTTCACACTTTCTTGTCGCAGCGCGGACACGATGTTCTTCCCGTTGTCTGTCACCATGGTTCCCATTTCCAGATTTCGTGGAGTAAACCATACTCGGATTTCCTTACGAATGAACTTTAGAAGTTCCTCCCCTGTGTGACTCCGTTCGCCAAGGCAAACCATGTGAAGAACAGCTTGACACCGCCGTGCCCTACACACATGGTACGATGAATGGCCACCAAGATTTGGACGTGCAGTGGAGGCCGAGGACACGGTGGAGCATGAGGAGGCGGCGTCGCACACTGTAACAGGACCAACTGCCTGGGGGCGAGAACGTGGAGGAGGAAGCGGTGTGACCTGTCCAAGTTGCTGTTGTGGCTGTGCAGGAGCCACATTTACCCAGTGAACCGTAAAAGAAAAGTTTTGTCCCTGCCCGTAGTTACAGCTCCACACGTCGGTGCTGCCGTGCACTTTCAAACACACCGACAGGCTCAAGGACTGGCCCACCTTTTCTTGTACAAACTTATGCAGGGCTGGTACTGCCTTCTTTGCAAAGAAATGACGGCTTGGAGCTCTCCACCTCGGCTCGGCACAAGCCATCAATTCTCTGAAAGGTGTAGAGTCCACCACTTGAAAAGAGAGGGACTGCAACACCAGCAACTTGGACAGGAGCACATTCAACTTCTGCGCCGTTGGATTAGTATGCGCATACTGTTGTCTCTTGGACATGGCTTCGCCGATGGATTGTTGGCGGAACGGCTGACTAAAAGCGGGAGAAGCCGGAGCGACAGAAGGAGGGTTTGACACACAGCTCCCTTCTGCTGAGGTGGTGGAGCCTTGGCTGGATGAAGGAGGGAGCGGATGGCCACTGGGTGATGCAGCAGGCTGGACCACTACATCGGACCCACGGTTCTCCCAGGCCACTTTGTGGTGGCGAAGCATGTGTTGACGCAGGGCCGTGGTGCCGACATTGGGACCCTGGCCACGCTTCACCTTCTGACGACAGATCTTGCATGTGGCTACGTGAACCTCCTCCGGATGCCTTATGAAAAACTTCCACACCACCGAGTAGCTGATTTTCCCACCCGCTGTCCGCACTAATTGACTGCTACTGGCGCCATCTCCAGGAACCCCTGTTCCACTACGTCTCGGAAAGGTAGGCTGCCGCGAAGCAGGTGGTCTCCCCCGGGCACATTTGGCTCCTGAATTTCCACTACTGCCATCACGCTGACTGCCAACCGTGCTACTGCCTTGCTGCCTCAAGGGCAACCTGCAACTCTCTTTTCCTGATGATGATGAAGCCCCTTCTGCACCCGGCTCCCAATTGCGATCGGCTTCATCATCATCAACAGTTGTGTGAGGGTCACTGATGTCCTCCTCAGGTTCCCCAACAGTGTCTGCTTCAGGACCCTGAACACTTGCAACACCACCTCCCACGTCACTCTCCGCATCACTACTTTGCCGCCTAGCGGAGCAATCGGCGCATGTCTCCTGCCCTTCTTGGCTGTCCAGTAGCTGCTGACTGACTGATACTTCTTTAGGAGAGGGAACAGCATAGGACAAAGGCAATGGTAGGACACGGACTGCTTCCGGGCCATGCCAACTGAGGGTTGTGTCCAAGGAACCCACCGACTGTTGACTGGGGGTGTCAGATGTCACTTGTGATGATGTGGATGAGCGTGTTAACCAATCGACGACGGCAGATGGGTTGCTGGTGGAGACACGACCGCTGGCTGATAATGGGAGCTCAGGCCTATCGCTGCGACTCCTGCTGCCACTCGCCCCAAGTCTGCTGCCAACTCTGCCTGAAGTATTTAGGCCACTCCTCTGTGCACGTCCTGGCACTTCTCTGCCTGACATACTTAGTGCGTTTATGAAGGTATTACAATACGCTACACTACTCTTTAAACAGTATTTGTCTAGAACAGCAGCAGGTGATTACTTACGGCTGTCCTTGAACAGTATGTAGGCCCTTGACAGATTAACAGATACTAGATGGTACAATACTTGGATGTACCTATGCGGTATGCACTCATGAGGGCAGTAATATGCCTAACTATTAGCAGAAAAAACTCTGTATTTTTGTAAAACACCAGCCGGTGGATACTGTTGTTTGGACATTGACAGTTTGGAGCACCTTGACAGATTAACAGGTACTAAATGGTACAATACTTGGATGTACGTATGCAGTATGCACTGATGAGGCCAGTAATATGCCTAACTATTAGCAGCAAAAACTCTGTATTTTTGTAATACACCAGCCGGTGGATACTATTGTTTGGACTTTGACGGTATGGAGCACCTTGACAGCTTAACAGGTACTAAATGGTACAATACTTGGATGTACGTATGCGGTATGCACTGATGAGGGCCTATTAGCAGAAAAAACTCTGTATTTTTGTAAAACACCAGCCGGTGAATACTATTGTTTGGACTTTGACGGTTTGGAGCACCTTGACAGCTACTAAATGGTACAATACTTGGATGGATGTATGCGGTATGCACTGATGAAGGAAGTAATATGCCTAATTATTAGCAGAAAAAACTCTGTATTTTTGTAAAACACCAGCCGGTGGAATACTATTGTTTGGACTTTGACGGTTTGGAGCACCTTGACAGCTACTAAATGGTACAATACTTGGATATACCTATGCGGTATGCACTGATGAGGGCATTAATATGCCTATTAGCAGAAAAAATTCAGTATTTTTGTAAAACACCAGCCGGTGGATACTATTGTTTGGACTTTGACGGTATGGAGCACCTTGACAGCTTAACAGGTACTAAATTGTACAATACTTGGATGTACGTATGCGGTATGCACTGATGAGGGCCTATTAGCAGAAAAAACTCAGTATTTTTGTAAAACACCAGCCGGTGGATACTATTGTTTGGACTTTGACGGTATGGAGCACCTTGACAGCTTAACAGGTGCTAAATGGTACAATACTTGGATGTATCTATGCGGTATGCACTGATGAGGGCAGTAATATGCCTAACTATTAGCAGAAAAAACTCTGTATTTTTATAATACACCAGCCGGTGGATACTATTGTTTGGACTTTGACGGTTTGGAGCACCTTGACAGCTACTAAATGGTACAATACTTGGATGTACCTATGCGGTATGCACTGATGAGGGCAGTAATATGCCTATCTATTAGCAGAAAAAAAACTCTGTATTTTTGTAATGCACCAGCCGGTGGATACTATTGTTTGGACTTTGATGGTATGGAGCACCTTGACAGCTTAACAGGTACTAAATGGTACAATACTTGAATGTACGTATGCGGTATGCACTGATGAGGGCCTATTAGCAGAAAAAACTCTGTATTTTTGTAAAACACCAGCCGGTGGATACTATTGTTTGGACTTTGACGGTATGGAGCACCTTGACAGCTTAACAGGTACTAAATGGTACAGCACTTGGATGTACCTATGCGGTATGCACTGATGAGGGCAGTAATATGCCTAACTATTAGCAGAAAAAACTCTGTATTTTTATAATACACCAGCCAGTGGATACTATTGTTTGGACTTTGACAGTATGGAGCACCTTGACAGCTTAACAGGTACTAAATGGTACAATACTTGGATGTACCTATGCGGTATGCACTGATGAGGGCAGTAATATGCCTAACTATTAGCAGAAAAAACTCTGTATTTTTATAATACACCAGCCGGTGGATACTATTGTTTGGACTTTGACGGTATGGAGCACCATGACCGCTTAACAGGTACTAAATGGTACAATACTTGGATGTACGTATGCGGTATACACTGATGAGGGCAGTAATATGCCTATTAGCAGAAAAAACTCTGTATTTTTGTAAAACACCAGCCGGTGGATACTATTGTTTGGACTTTGACGGTATGGAGCACCTTGACAGCTTAACAGGTACTAAATGGTACAATACTTGCATGTACCTATGCAGCATGCACTGATGAGGGCAGTTATATATGCGTAACTATACGCAGAAAAAACTGTTTAAAAAAAAAACAGCCGGTGAAAATTATTGTTTGGACTTGCACAGTATGTAGCCAGCCCTTTAACAGATTAACAGGTACAAAATGGTGCAAATGCACTACAGTCCACTGAAAAATCACGTATTTCTGAACAGCAGCAGGACCCAACAGTGCAGCACCACAAAAAAAGAATCCAGGGATTAAACTCTAAATTGCACTCTGTCACACAATTCTAAGCAGCAGAAGTTTTGTGGAGCAAATAAAAATAAACTCAATTGGGCTGAACAATGCTTCAATGTTACAAGATGCTTCAGAAAGTTCAGGCAGCTTGGAGATCTGTATGAGGCAGCTGACAGCTATCTGCCCCTCTCTGCTGCAATGCTCAATAACGTGAATAGGAGGTTTAGCAATCAATGATCCTTCTCAGTGTAACAGCACAGAACTCTGCACTCCTGCCTTTCCCTAATGCTGATGTGACTAGCAGTTGCAGTGTAACGCTGTGGTATGAGCTATTCACACACACGCAGTCCCGTCTTCTCCATCTGAGTGCATAGATTAAATGAAGAGAGGCAAGATGGCCGCCGATTATATAGGGGCTGTGACATCACAGGGGTCAGTGAACACTGATAGGCTGCATCTCACATGTGATTCAGGGTCAGCCCGCCTACCTTCATTCCCGCTGCTGTTTCCCGCCCTCCCATAATCCCCTGCCTCATGTACTCACATGTGGATCCACCATCTTAGGTCCCCAATAGCCTGGAACGTTGTAAAATGGAGTTTAATGAAGCGATTCGCGCGATAGAATCGCGGCGCTATTCGTATTTGTTGCGAATCTAATTTTTCATGAAATTCGTAACGAATTCGGGTTCGTCAACTTCGATTCGCTCATCTCTATCCGGAAGTTCATTACTCCGAATGCTGTGTGCGGGCTTCCGTGTTTGCGGCCGCCCCCTCGTGACATCACGCCCGCCCCCTCAAAGAAAGTCTATGGGAAGGGGGAGCGACCGCTGTCATGCCCCCTTCCCATAGACTTTCATTGAGGGAGCGGGCGTGACGTCACGAGGGGGCGGGCGTGACGCCACGAGGGGGCAGCCGCGAACATGGAGGCCAGCACACAGCGTTCGGAGTAATGAACTTCCGAACGCTGCAAGCGGAGCTCCGAAAGGCAGAGCAGCGGACAACCCCTTTAAGGGCCAATGGTCAGCTGAACCATGGCCGGTGTCTTAAATAGAAGCAGGTCTGACATCCAACATAGTTTTGTTAGAATTATTCCCAGTAGTAGTTTCCTTAGTTGTTTGGGGGCACACATCTAGAGACAAGAGGATTATTGTGCATACCGATAACAAAGGGGAGGCATTTGCTATTAATTGTTTGACGCCAAGTCTGACCCAGTTATCAAATTACTTTGCCACTTAGCTTTACTGTGTTTATGTTTAAATATCTGGCTTAAGGCTAATTATATTAACCCCTTAAGGATCGGGGTTTTTTCCGTTTTTGCATTTTCGTTTTTTGCTCCTTGCCTTTAAAAAATCATAACTCTTTCAATTTTGCACCTAATAATCCATATGATGGCTTATTTTTTGCGCCACCAATTCTACTTTGTAATGATGTCAGTCATTTTGCCCAAAAATCTACGGTGAAACGGAAAAAAAATCATTGTGCGACAAAATTGGAAAAAAAAACGCCATTTTGTAACTTTTGGGGGCTTCCGTTTCTACGTAGTACATTTTTCGGTAAAAATGACACCTTATCTTTATTCTGTAGGCCCATACGATTAAAATGATACCCTACTTATATAGGTTTGATTTTGTTGGACTTTTGGAAAAAATCATAACTACATGCAGGAAAATTAATACGTTTAAAATTGTCATCTTCTGACCCCTATAACTTTTTTATTTTTCCGTGTATGGGGTGGTATGAGACCTAATTTTTTGCGCCGTGATCTAAAGTTTTTAACAGTACCATTTTTGCATTGATAGGACTTATTGATAGCTTTTTATTCATTTATAAATGATATAAAAAGTGACCAAAAATGCACTATTTTGGACTTTGGAATTTTTTTGCGCGCACGCCATTGACCGAGCGGTTTAATTAATTATATATTTTTATAATTCGGACATTTCCACACGCGGTGATACCATATATGTTTATCTTTATTTTTATTTACACTGTGTGTTTTTTTTTTTTTTGAAAAGGGGGGTGATTCAAACTTTTAATAGGGGAGGAGTTAAATGATATTGACTTTTTTTTGCAGTGTTATAGCTCCCATAGGGACCTATAACACTGCACACACTGATCATCATTGATCACTGGTTTCTCATAAGAAACCAGTGATCAACGATTCTGCCGCATGACTGCTCAGGCCTGGATCTCAGGCACTGAGCAGTCATTCGGCGATCGGACAGCGAGGAGGCAGGTAGGGGCCCTCCCGCTGGGTGGACAGCTGTGTTGTTTGAGTGAGTATGCACTGGTCATTATAGGTTTTATTATGGTTTTTAATTTATTGGTTTATTTATTAATACATTTATTATTACCCTCAATAAACGGCCGTGGCCTTTAACCCCAGCAGTTGTTATGTCTTTTATTTAAAGGGTTGGTGGGGAGGGATATGGTGTTCCTCATTCCATGTACATACAGTGGGACTCCTGTTTACCATAAGAATCCTCACTCTTGTACAATACTGAGTAGTAATGAGTAGTGTGCGTACATTGCACATATTGCCAATCGCTTAAAGGGGTTATCCACCATAAGGTGATTTTAGTACGTACCTGGCCGGCTGTAATGGACATTCTTAGGAAGGATCTGTGCTTGTCTTGGGGCTAAATGGCTATGTTGTGAGATTACCATAACATTGTGGCTACCTTTTTGTGAACTGGTATTTCCTGTTTGAGTTTTTATTTTTTGCCTACAAATCCCATAATTCCATTTTCCTCCCTCCCACACATCAGCCACCCCACCCATTGAAACATAAATGAGCTGCATCCATTCAAAAGACCTGTGGTTTTCAATCAGGGTGCCTATAGCTGTTGCATTAGTTGCAGATTGATCTCTCTCCCCCCAAGCGATCGCTCCACCCATTGAAGCAGACAGGCTCCCTGTCATCATCTGACTAGTGAGTCAGGTCTCGGCCGCATTGCAACCTGGGAAAAATCTGAGACAACAATCATTTTGTATGCTGTTAAAAATAAATATTGAGGTGAAAATCACATTGTCAATCAATTGTCAGAAAACCCTCACACACAGGTACAGACACTATATTATGAACTACACTAACTTTACAGCCCCTGTAGCATAGTCAAATAAAAAAAAATTCTGGAATACCCCTTTAACATTCTTAGGATCACAACATTTTCCGCCCCTAAGAATTTTGCACCAAGGGTACCCACCCCAGCCTACCTCAAGCATTGCCACTGGTTGGTGCTAACCTTTAGCTTTTAATAATCAGCAATGTTCTACTGATAGTGGTCAGGGGATGGCTTTGTCCCTTGACCACTATCTTGATTTGTCACTTTGGAGGAAAATCTGATCTTCTTCACAAACATGGGTCTCTGTACAACTACTTTGCTTGCTGCATTACTTGTCAGCCATAGCATGGTAAACATGCCATATAAAAGAATATTGGCTCAGATTTATGAAAACTGGAGAGATTTTACCCATAACAACCAATCACAGCTCAGCTTTCCCTTTACCTCAGCTCATATAGATATTGAAGCTGAGCTGTGATTGGTCGCTGTGGGTAAAATCTCTCCAGTTTTTCTCTCACACACTTTGATAAATCAGGGCAAATATCTTTGCTAACAGTCAATTGACTCTTCACCTAAAAATAATTTCTCCCAAATCCACAGTAAACCTCAATTTGCTTATTTACTTTGCTTTCTATTTCGTGTGTGCTAAACTTTAATTTCCTTATATAGCTTAGCACTTCCAGTAAAAGTATAAACAGAAACATGCACGCAGATGTTAAATAGCTGGTGTTTTAATACAGCCATTTCACTATTTATTACTTCGATTTGCAAACTTCCTTATAATTTAATTTGGCACTTGTACTGGTTTAAATTAAGCTCAGATAATGGCCAAGTATATAACCAGCAACAGTACCATAATACAGTGTAGAAAATAATATGGAAAATATATCCTATATCCTAAGTCCTATATCAGATCTTGATAAAAGCAAATCGACCTTTACCCTTCTAACAGTCCACTGATACAATGTCTTATTGGTGGAATATTCCTTCCTCACCCTACATATATAAATTGGGTTAATAACTGTTATAAAGCACTGCAATAGTATAATGTGTAGATATCACTCTTTGCAAGAAACTCTTACTAGATAATCCACTGATTTACTACTCTCACAGTTACATCTCTTTATACTTTGCTAGTTTGAACTTACTGGCCCTCATTTTCTATTGGAGGTCTGTTTAAAATTGTAGTTAAAAAAGTTATTTGAGTTAAAACATTTGACTCTATTTATTTGTTTTGAAATGTATTTTTATAAAAAAAAAAATGTAACCCCTTTAGGACGCAGCCCATTTGGGCCTTAAGGACGCAGACAATTAAATTTTAACGTTTTTGTTTTTTCCTCCTTGCCTTCAAAAAATCATAACTCTTTTATATTTCATTCACAGACTAGTATGAGGGCTTGTTTTTTGCGCGACCAGTTGTCCGTTGTAATGCCATCACTCACTTTACCATTAAATGTATGGCGCAACCCAAAAAATACTATTTGTGTGGTGAAAAGAAAACCGCAATTTTGCTAATTTTGGAAGGTTTTGTTTTCACGCCGTACAATTTATGGTAAAAGTGACACGTGTTCTTTATTCTATGGGTCAGTACGATTAAAATGATACCCATGATAATATACTTTTCTATTACTGTTGCGCTTAAAAAAATCGCAAACTTTTTAACCAAATTAGTATGTTTAATTTTGAAGAACTATAACTTTTTCATTTTTCCGTATAAGCGGCGGTATGAGGCTCATTTTTTGCACCGTGATCTGAACTTTTTATTGATACCATATTTGCTTATATAAAACTTGTAATCCATTTTTTTAATAAGTTTTTATGGGAATAAAATGTTATAAAAAAGCATCTATTTTGGCCTTTTTTTATTTTTACATTCACGCCGTTCACCGTACGGTATAGTTCAGATATTTACACACGTGGCTATATCAAATATGTATATAAAAAAATATGTTAACACTTTTTGGGGGTGAAATAGGGAAAATGGGACAATTTACGTTTTTATTGGGGGAGGGGGTTTTTTAAAAAATTTTTACTTTATTTTTTTACATTTTTACTTTTATTTTTACACTTTAATAGTCCCCATAGGGGACTATTAATAGCAATCACTCCATTGCTAATCCTGTTCAGTGCTATGTATAGGACAAAGCACTGATCAGGGTTATCAGTCATCTTCTGCTCTGGTCTGCGCGAAGGCAGATCAGAAGACTCCCGGAAATCAGCGGAGCCAGGTGAGGGGACCTCCGTCTGCCGTGCTGGATGATCGGATCACCGCGGCAGCGCTGCGAGCGATCATCCATTTTAGTCACGGCGATGCTGCAGATGCCGTGATCTGTATTGATCACGGCATCTGAGGGGTTAATCATCCGCGGGATCAGCAGCCGGGACCTGCCGCGCATGATCCGGGCATGTACGTCCTGGTGAGTACCACCTCACCAGGACGTACATTTACGGCGCTCGTCGTTAAGGGGTTGAACAATGCAAAATTAACAATGCAGAATGTGTTGTTTTATAAGGTTCATAATGTTTTATAAGTTAACAAAATGTCCATACAATAAAGAACAGAGCTATTTCTGAGACAAGCTTGTTAGAGCAATTGAACATTGCTATTTCCAAATGGCATAAGAAGATCTGAGGGTTAGTGTGCACGTGGAAATGTAAACTGCTTAACAATAGCATGCAGATGCTATCAAGTTTAGACCAGGGGCGGAGCTGTGACGTAACGATGCTCCGGCCCCTGTATTGCCCGTCATTACGTGCAGAGCGATCTCGCTCTGCGCAGTTTTGATAGCGGGGTGCCACAGCAGCGATCCCCGGGGTCCCCAGCAGCGGGACCCTGGCGATCTGACATCTTATCCCCTATCATTTGGATAGGGGATAAGATGTCTAGGGGTGGAATACCCCTTTAAGGAACTTGGCATGTGAGGGTTTTTCCCATGCAGTGAGTCCCTCTAGTCTGTATATATGATCTATCATGGTGATCCATTCATCAATGGGGGAGTAGTGATTTCCATAGTTCAGAAAGCAGAACTCTAGCTGCAGAGAGTAAAGTTCTTACGAGAGTCAGAGCTCTAGAAGGAATCCTGCCTGCGAAGACATGAAAGATTGTTTCTGGTTGAAGGGGGATGTTGAGATTGCCAATCTGATTAATGTTCTTAGGAATCAGGGCCACATGGGGCAGTTCCATCACATGTGTAAGTAAGAACCCACCTCGGTGGTGCATTTCCAGCATATGTCCGGGTGCACGGAGTTAAATTTATGTAACCTCTCAGGAGTGTAATACTATCTTGAGTGCACTTTATAGCAGTTTTTTCTTGTCCTTACGCATCTGGAGGAAAGTCTTGGAGCCCCTTACTACAGCCTCTTACTACAAAGTGGTACATTTAAGTAAAGTTGAATTGGATTAGTCGCCCTGAGCACAAACTATGGATTGTGATCGAAGATGAACTCTCCCCAGCACCCTTGCGTACTCTCGTCCTATCACCTGGAAAACGGAATTACCATTTCAAATATTCAAATCAATCCTACCTGGAACTTGGACAGCGATTCAGGAGCATTCACCGCTTTTTACATTTCCTTTCCACGCCATGCAGACTAGGGATCTCCCCATAAGTGTTGACCTAGAGGCAGGGCTGGTTAGCCCAAGGGGAAGGCAATCTTAAAAAAGACCATACACAGCCATAGTAAACTTAACATATCTTCCAGTTAATGTTGTGTGCCAAATACATGCCAAAATTTCTTTCTTTTTTTTTTTTTTTTTCTAGAACGTTGTCACCTGTTTTTGGTGCATTTTTACCCTGTGATCTTTCTGTTAAGAAAGAGAGATTAAATACATGAAAACCTCTTCAGTTAGTCACTTGGGCGCACTATGGCCAATGCATCAAAAGTTTCTCACATCTGAATATCATGTTTAGGAATATAAGGGGAAACAAACCATAATTTTAAAGGGGTGCTCTGGGGAAGTTAAGAAAACTAAAAATGCCCCAAAACCACTACAATACCTGTGCTGTGTCCCTTGTAGTTATCTATGTTCAGGGGCGGACTGACACTACCCAGGGCCCCCGGACCAAATAAAGCAAGGGCCCCCAGCAAGACTCCATCCCTGGCCCCACCTCTGCCCCGCCCCTATTCCATATTCCCTATGCCATAGAAAGGAATAGGGGGTGCAGTGCGCTTCAGGCTATGAGGTACTTTGAGGGATGGCAATGCCAATCACCTTAACTACACCGAGGGGGAGATTTATCAAAACTTGTGCAGAGGAAAAGTTGTCCAGTTGCCCATAGCAACCAGTCAAATTGCTTCTCTCATTTTTCGGAGGCCTTTTCAAAAATGAAAGAAATTATCTGATTGGTTGCTATGGGCAACTCAGCAACTTTTCTTCTGGACAGGTTTTGATGAATCTCCCCCCCAAGTCCCTTAAAACACTGAACTCCTCCTTTTTGTGCCAACTTGGGATCTCTGTCTGTGATACCCAGTCCAACTTGGCTCCAGCCTCCACTCACCTTTAAAGGGGTACTCCAGTGGAAAACTTTTTTTTAAATCAACTGGTGCCAGAAAGTTAAACAGATTTGTAAATTACTTCTATTAAAAATTCTTAATCCTTCCAGTACCTATTAGCTGCTGTATACTACAGAGGAAATTCTCTTCTATTTGGGATTTCTTTTCTGTCACGACCACAGTGCTCTCTGCTGACACCTCTGTCCATTTTGGGAAATGTCCAGAGCAGCATATGTTTGCTATGGGGATTTTCTTCTGCTCTGGACAGTTCCTAAAATGGACAGAGGTGTCAGTAGAGAGCACTGTGGTCGGGACAGAAAATAAATCCCTTAAATAGAAAAGAAATTGTTCTGTAGTATACAGCTGCTAATAAGTACTGAAAGGATTATAAAATTTTAATAGAAATTATTTAAATATCTGTTTAACTTTCTGGTACCAGTTGATTTAAAAAAAAAAAAGTTTTTCACAGGAGTACCTGCCTTTCACCACTCACTACATGATGGCACAGTCAGATATATAACTCATTTCTGACTGTGCCATCATATAGTGAGCGGTGAAAGGCAGGTAGAAAATAGCAACTAGTCCATTCATAAGCCACACACTTTACCTTTTTTACCCCTGCTTGGGTGAGGCTGAGGCCTCTTAGATTTATTACAGAAATAGCACAGCAGCACAGAGTATTTCTGGAGGGAACTGTAGTGAGGCAGACTGTCTGAAATACTCTGTGCTGCTGGGAAGCCTACTCCATCTTCTGTCTGCCTTTTACCGCCCCCTACATGATGGCACAGTCAGAGATATAAGTTATATTTCACATATAACTAAGTCAGACTGTTCAATCATGTAGGGAGCGGTGAAAGGCAGGTAGAAAATACATACAACTATACAATTCATAAGCCACCCACCTGGCCAGGCTAGCCTGTTTATGTGTCTATGCAGATGCTGACTGAGAAAGCCGGCAGAGAGATCAGGGCACTTCTTCGGCAGGGCTCTGTACACTGAGGATAAGCGGGGCTCTGTACACTGAGGACAGGCGGGAATCTGTACACCGAGGACAGGCGGGGATCTGTACACCGAAGACAGGCGGGGATCTGTACACCAAGGACAGGCGGGGATCTGTACACCGAGGACAGGCGGGGATCTATACACTGAGGACAGGCGGGGATCTGTACACTGAGGACAAGCGGGGCCCTGTACACTGAGGACAAGCGGGGCTTTGTATACTGAGGACAAGTGGGGCCCTGTACACTGAAGACAGGCGGGGCTCTGTACACTGAGCCCCGCTTGTCCTTGAAGGACAAGCAGGCCCTGTACACTGAGGACAAGTGGGGCCCTGTACACTGAGGACAAGAGGGGCCCTGTACACTGAGGACAAGCAGGGCTCTGTACACTGAGGACAAGCGGTGCACTGTACACTGAGGACAAGCGGGGCCCTGTACACTGAGGACAAAGGGGGCCTGTACGCTGAGGACAAGCGGGGCCCTGTACGCTGAGGACAAGCGGGGCCCTGTACACTGAGGACAAGCGGGGCCCTGTACACTGAGGACAAACGGGCCCTGTACACTGAGGACAAGCGGGGCTCTGTACACTGAGGACAAGCGGGGCTCTGCACACTGAGGAAAAGCGGGGCCCTGTACACTGAGGACACACTGGGCCCTGTACACTGAGGACAAGTGGGGCCCTGTACACTGAGGACAAGCTGGGCCCTGTACACTGAGGACAAGCGGGCCCTGTACACTGAGGACAAGCGGGGTCCTGTACACTGAGGACAAGCAGGGCTCTGTACACTAACGACAAGCAGGGCTCTGTACACTGAGGACAGGCGGGGCTCTGTACACAGTGTACAGAGTTCCGCTTATCCTCAGTGTACAGAGCCCCGCTTATCCTCAGTGTACAGAGCCCCGCTTGTCCTCAGTGTACAGAGCCCCGCTTAACCTCAATGTACAGAGCCCCGCTTGTCCTCGGAGGACAAGCATGCCCTGTACACTGAGGACACACTAGGCCCTGTACACTGAGGACAAGTGGGGCCCTGTACACTGAGGACAAGCGGGGCCCTGTACACTGAGGACAAGTGGGGCCCTGTACACTGAGGACAAGCGGGGCCCTGTACACTGAGGACAAGCAGGGCTCTGTACACTGAGGACAAGCAGGGCTCTGTACACTGTGTACAGAGTTTCGCTTATCCTCAGTGTACAGAGCCCCGCTTATCCTCAGTGTACAGAGCCCCGCTTGTCCTCAGTGTACAGAGCCCTGCTTGTCCTCGGAGGACAAGCGGGGACCTGTACACTGAGGACACACTGGGCCCTGTACACTGAGGACAAGTGGGGCCCTGTACACTGAGGACAAGCTGGGCCCTGTACACTGAGGACGAGCGGGGCCCTGTACACTGAGGACAAGCAGGGTCCTGTACACTGAGGACAAGCAGGGCCCTGTACACTGAGGACAAGCAGGGCTCTGTACACTGAGGACAAGCAGGGCTCTGTACACAGTGTACAGAGTTCTGCTTAACCTCAGTGTACAGAGCCCCGCTTATCCTCAGTGTACAGAGCCCCGCTTGTCCTCAGTGTACAGGGCCCCGCTTGTCCTCAGTGTACAGGGCCCCACTTGTCCTCAGTGTACAGGGCCCCGCTTGTCCTCAGTGTACAGGGCCCCGCTTGTCCTCAGTGTACAGGGCCCTGCTTGTCCTCGGAGGACAAGCAGGCCCTGTACACTGAGGACACATGGGGTCCTGTACACTGAGGACAAGTGGGGCCCTGTACACTGAGGACAAGCGGGGCTCCGTACACTGAGGACAAGCGGGGCTCCGTACACTGAGGACAAGCGGGGTTCCGTACCTGAGGACAAGTGGGCCCTGTACGAGGCCCTGAGGATGTGGGCACGGTGACGTGACCTCCGAGGTGGCCACGGTGACGTGACCTCACGTGCCGTGGCGCCACGCCGGAGTTCAAAGCGCATCTCCCAGGCAGCCACTGCGGTTCTCTTACAGGGCTGCCGTGGCTGTTTGGGAGATGCAGCACCGTTCTCCGGGTCCGGGTGTGTGCCGGGCAATTAGATAACATTTTTATTTTATTTAATGTGGCAGGCGGCGGACAGCGGGCCCTTTCCCCCGTCCGGGCCTTCGGACGAGGGCCGATAGGACCGGCCTGTCAGTCCGCCCCTGTCTATGTTATTTTGCCAGCTCCTGTAGCCCGTGCTGTCTTTTGAATATTATTTTTCCTTACTTGCAGCCCAGACCACAACTCCCAGCAGTAAGTTCGGCTCTGTGTAATGGCTGCCAGCCAATTGCTTTTACTATCTGTGTGCATGCTATGTTGCTGTAAGCACAGTGAGCAGCACACACTGTACATGTCTTTTCTTTCAAATTTTCCTCCCCCCCAGCAATAAATCATTCTATGCTCTGAATGGCAGAAGTCAGTGATTAGATCTACAGCAGGCAAAGACCAGCGTTATGTGCTGAGACCAGGGGCTCCGCCCCCTCGTGACATCACGCCCCGCCCCCTCAATGCAAGTCTATGGGAGGGGTCTATGGGAGATGTCACGATACTCCATCCCCTACACCGCCCATCATCAGTCACAGAGCTATCCTCACTCTGTGCAGCTGAAAAACGGGGGTGCTGCAGGAGAGATCGAGGGGGTCCCCAGTGGCGGGATCCCCACGATCTAACATCTTATCCCTTATCCTTTTGATAGGGGATAAGATGTTTATCAGCAGAGTACCCCTTTAACCTCTATAAAGTAGTTACTCTGTAATACTTTTTTACGTCAGATCTTAACACAATTTGAGTCTGGCAGCACATTAGCCAACTTGGGTGGGGCTTATATCCTGCCTCCCTCCTCCCACTGCATGTGTGCCCAGCCACACTGGAGGTAACTGGGAGCAGGCTGTGAGTCGGACCTTAGGCCGCTGTAATTTCCCACTGGCCCCTGGTATTGCCCATATGATACAGGTAGGTTTAGTGTTAGGTGCCATGCCCCTTGAGAAACCTTGGCATTAGTGTGCGGGCTCAGGTATGTCCTTCATATAAGAATACACTGGCTAATGTCTCAATTTTAACATCAGTTTGAGGGTTAGCCATATGTCACTGTCTACATCTACCACAGAAGAGCACCTAAATGAATTTATGTATTGCTCTATATGTTACACAAAAAAAACAACGTAGTCTCAAGGTGATAACAGGTGCTCAACCCCAAGTGCAATTGTGCACACATACAATGGGGCAGAGGACCTGCACCTATGGACAAGAGTGGGGTTTCAATCCTGTGGTAACTATACAATGACATTAGCTAATCCTCAAAACTGATGTAAAAATGAGACATTAGCCAGTATATCCTTATATGAAGGACATACCTGAGCCCGCATACCACGCCAAGGTTTCTCATGTGATGCGGGACCTAACCACTAACCTTTTTCCTGGCCAGATACATATAACCAGGAACCAGATATACAGCAGCCTAAGGTCCAACTTGCAGCCTGCTTCCCAGTTGCCTCCAGTGTGTACTAGGCACACATACAATGTAACTCTATATGTTATACATACATGACAGGAGCATTATATGTGAGGGGCACAGGACAGGGGGCATTATATGTGAGGGGCGCATGCTGGCACATTATATATGAGGGGCACAGGATGGGGGCATTATATATGAGGGGCGCATGATGAGGGCATTATTTGTGAGGAGCACAGGGGGCATTATATGTGTGGGGCACAGCACAGGGGGCATTATATGTGATGGGCACAGAACAAGGGGCATTATATGTGTGGGGCACAGCACGGGCATTATATGTGAGGGGAACAGCACAGGGGACATTATGTGTGGGGCAAAGCACAGGGGGCATTATATGTGTGGGGCACAGCACAGGGGGCATTATATGTGTGGGGCACAGCACAGGGGGAATTATGTGTGGGGCACAGCACAGGGGGCATTATATCATATAATGCCCCCTGTGCTGTGCCCCACACATATAATACCCCCTGTGCTGTGCCCCACACATATAATACCCCCTGTGTTGTGCCCCCCACACATATAATTTATATGTGTGGGCACAGCACAGGGGGCATTATATGTGTGGGGCACAGGGGGCATTATATGTGTGGGGCACAGCACAGGGGGCATTATATGTGTGGGGCACAGCACAGGGGGAATTATGTGTGGGGCACAGCACAGGGGGCATTATATCATATAATGCCCCCTGTGCTGTGCCCCACACATATAATACCCCCTGTGCTGTGCCCCACACATATAATACTCCCTGTGCTGTGCCCCCCACACATATAATTTATATGTGTTGGCACAGCACAGGGGGCATTATATGTGTGGGGCACAGCACAGGGGGCATTATATGTGTGGGGCACAGCACAGGGGGCATTATATGTGTGGGGCACAGCACAGGGGGAATTATGTGTGGGGCACAGCACAGGGGGAATTATATCATATAATGCCCCCTGTGCTGTGCCCCACACATATAATGCCCCCTGTGCTGTGCCCCCCACACATATAATTTATATGTGTGGGCACAGCACAGGGGGCATTATATGTGTGGGGCACAGGGGGCATTATATGTGTGGGGCACAGCACAGGGGGCATTATATGTGTGGGGCACAGCACAGGGGGAATTATGTGTGGGGCACAGCACAGGGGGCATTATATAATATAATGCCCCCTGTGCTGTGCCCCACACATATAATGCCCCCTGTGCTGTGCCCCACACACATATAATTTATATGTGTGGGCACAGCACAGGGGGCATTATATGTGGGGGGCACAGGGGGCATTATATGTGTGGGGCACAGCACAGGGGGCATTATATGTGTGGGGCACAGCACAGGGGGATTTATGTGTGGGGCACAGCACAGGGGGCATTATATCATATAATGCCCCCTGTGCTGTGCCCCACACATATAATACCCCCTGTGCTGTGCCCCACACATATAATACTCCCTGTGCTGTGCCCCCCACACATATAATTTATATGTGTGGGCACAGCACAGGGGGCATTATATGTGTGGGGCACAGCACAGGGGGCATTATATGTGTGGGGCACAGCACAGGGGGCATTATATGTGTGGGGCACAGCACAGGGGGAATTATGTGGGGCACAGCACAGGGGGCATTATATCATATAATGCCCCCTGTGCTGTGCCCCACACATATAATGCCCCCTGTGCTGTGCCCCCCACACATATAATTTATATGTGTGGGCACAGCACAGGGGGCATTATATGTGTGGGGCACAGGGGGCATTATATGTGTGGGGCACAGCACAGGGGGCATTATATGTGTGGGGCACAGCACAGGGGGAATTATGTGTGGGGCACAGCACAGGGGGCATTATATCATATAATGCCCCCTGTGCTGTGCCCCACACATATAATACCCCCTGTGCTGTGCCCCACACATATAATACTCCCTGTGCTGTGCCCCCCACACATATAATTTATATGTGTGGGCACAGCACAGGGGGCATTATATGTGTGGGGCACAGCACAGGGGGCATTATATGTGTGGGGCACAGCACAGGGGGAATTATGTGTGGGGCACAGCACAGTGGGCATTATATCATATAATGCCCCCTGTGCTGTGCCCCACACATATAATGCCCCCTGTGCTGTGCCCCACACATATAATACCCCCTGTGCTGTGCCCCCCACACATATAATTTATATGTGTGGGCATAGCACAGGGGGCATTATATGTGTGGGGCACAGGGGGCATTATATGTGTGGGGCACAGCACAGGGGGCATTATATGTGTGGGGCACAGCACAGGGGGAATTATGTGTGGGGCACAGCACAGGGGGCATTATATCATATAATGCCCCCTGTGCTGTGCCCCACACATATAATACCCCCTGTGCTGTGCCCCACACATATAATACTCCCTGTGCTGTGCTCCCCACACATATAATTTATATGTGTGGGCACAGCACAGGGGGCATTATATGTGTGGGGCACAGCACAGGGGGAATTATGTGTGGGGCACAGCACAGGGGGCATTATATCATATAATGCCCCCTGTGCTGTGCCCCACACATATAATGCCCCCTGTGCTGTGCCCCACACATATAATGCCCCCTGTGCTGTGCCCCATACATATAATACCCCCTGTGCTGTGCCCCACACACATATAATTTATATGTGTGGGCACAGCACAGGGGGCATTATATGTGTGGGGCACAGCACAGGGGGCATTATATGTGTGGGGCACAGCACAGGGGGCATTATATGTGAGGGGCACAGGGGGCCCCCCTGTCATGTGCTCTTAACATATAGTGCCCCCAGTGCTTTTCCCTGCATCACCTCACATTAAGAATTCCCCTTCCTCTTCCCCCCCCTACAGTGCCCTTAACAATGGCACATATTCGGTCCCCCAAATCCCCTGGGCCCTGAGCATACTCTAAGTACTTACAGTATGCCGGCCGCGGGGACGGGATTTCCGGGCGCCGGCGCGATGATGTGACGTCATTGCGCCGGCCTGCAGAGGATCGCGTCCCTGCAGCTCACACGCTGTGTACTCACAGCGTGTGACAGCCAGGGTTAGTGAATGGTGGAGCGGAAGCTTACAGCTTCGGCTCCACCATTCTAGGGGGCGGGGGGCAGCAATCTCGGGGGGGGGGGGGGGGCAATTGCCCCGTTGCCCCCGCCTGGATCCGCCACTGATTGTGGCACTTGTAGTCTGCTGCAGGCATCCCCCATTGTATGCATTTTATGCTGGGGATTGCCCTTAGCAACAGACCACAAGCGCAGGATCTGCTCTACCAGCATAAATGCACAACTTCATTTGGGGTTGAGCACCTCCTGCTTTTTGAGACCACGTTTTTTTCTTCTTGTTGTATAAATCCTATATTTGGAGGTGTATAATACTCCACAATGAATTCACCTTGATCACCTTCTAGGCAGCATTACGGTTCACCTGTGAGTCCGGCAACACATTAGCCAACTTGCCTCCCTCCTCCCATTGTATTTGTGCCCAACCACACTGGAGGTAACTGGGAGCAGGCTGTGAGTTGGACCGAATGCTGCTGTAATTGCCCACTGGCCCCTGGTATTGCCCATACGGCACAGGTAGGTTTAGTGTTAGGTCCCGTGCCACTTGAGAAACCTTGGCTATGGTGTGTGGGCTCAGGTATGTCCTTCATATAAGGATATACTGGCTAATGTCTCAATTTTAACATCAGTTTGAGGGTTAGTCATATGTCACTGTTTACATCTACCACAGTAGTGCACCTAAATGAATTTATGTATCACAATTTGACTGACAAACTCATTTCCCAGCTTTATTAAACCAGTTTAACAATATAGTCACAAACCACGCTGACTGCCGTTTATGCACAGCTAGCTTTACTCTGCTGCGGCAAAGCTAATATTGCTTTTCTGTTTACAGCTTTTATTTTTAGTTTTGTATAACAAATAAGCAACAAGAAACACTGTGCAGCCACTTGGCGATGATTACATAGCTGTGCATTTCAATGAGTTCTTGTCACACAGCAAATAGGACAGCGTTGTATAAGCAAAGGTACATGTAATTCCAGTCATAAAGAAACAAAGATTAATAAATGGGAAAACTAAACATAAAAAATGTACAATAACCACATTAAAAGACGAGATCAAATTTTAAAAGATATTACTTATATATTTTCCTATCAACATACAGTAATTTTATCAGAACTTGTTTTTTGTGACATAAGTGGTAGCTCTTATTTGCATTATTTTGGGTACAATAGGTTGTACAATTAGTGCAGTAGATTGACTAACTTTTACTCCAATTTTTGGACATTGAGACAAAAAAGTGAAATTCTGCCATAGATTTTTTTTCTTTAACAGAATAAACCATGCAAGAAAAATAATGGGAGAGATTCATCAAAACATGTGCTAAGTAAAAGTGAAACAGTTGCCTATAGCAATCAGATTGCTTCTTTAATTTTAAAAAGGCCTCTTAAAAATAATTTATAGCTGAAGTCCAGAATAAAAAAATTGTCCCCCATACTGCCAGCAGTAAAAAAAAAAAAATAAGATTTACATACCTTGCTTCGCTCCCCCGGGGCCTCCGGTAAGCGGCTCCGATCTCTGCCACGATCCTCTTCCTGGTTGCTGGTGGTCGGTGAGTTATACCGCACTCAGCCAATCACCGGCTGTAGTGAAGTCCCGTCTCAGCCGGCGATAGGCTGAGCGGCAGTGTGAGAACGCTTCAGAACACAAAATTCTTCACTACACCAGCACCTGCTGCTCAGCCTATCGCCGGCCGAGTTGGGACTTCACTGAGGCCGGTGCTTGGCTGAGTCCAGTATGACTCGCCGACCACCGGCAACCAGGAAGAGGATCGCGGCGGAGACCGGAGCCAGTTACCAGAGGCCCTGTGGGAGCGAAGCAAGGTATGAACATCCTTATTTTTTTACTGCCGGCAGTATGGGGGACAATTTTTATATTCTGGAGTTCTTCTTTAAGCATCAGAACTCGACATTGTGTCTAACAGACCTTTAAATGTTACAAATTAGAATTAGGATCTAAAAAGATCAGGGGCACCAGCCCTAAGGCATAAGGATGTGTTCACATGTTAATATTTTTAAGTTCAAACAGGGGCGTACCTAGAGCATTTGGCACCCGGGGCGGAACCTTTGTTTGGCACCCCAAATTTTGATAATGAGATAAAAAGCTCAAATCCACATTGAGTCCCCAGTTTTTGGAATAAAAAAACAGTATAATTTTAGCTTCAAATGTCTTTCTCTCTTGTGTGTGTTTGAAACTCCCTTTCAGTATCTTGATTGTAAGGTCATGTATGGAGTGGCCTGTTTGGGTAAAATGGTGTCCAACTGGGGTGCAGTTGTCATTTTCTTTATGGCAGTTTATGGAATGTCTGTGTAGATTCATCCTTTTGTTGAGTTTCCGGCTGGTTTCACCAATGTAACATCCCATGTCACACTTGGTGCATTGTATTAATGCACCAAGTGTGACATGGGATGCTACATTGGTGAAAACGTCCGGAAACTCAACGAAAGGGACCAATAATACTTACTAATCTTACCAGTACAAAAATTAATAAAAAAAATGGTTAGCATCTCCAAACAAAATCAAAATGTGTGCACAGTGCTAGTTTCGTGTGTTACCAAGTAAGGGACAAATAATACTCCCTTGCCACACCATTAGTCACCTCAGACAAGACCCCCCTCCCCCTGTAGGCAGGTAGTCCCCCAGATTAGCCCCCTCAGTAGGCAGGTAGTACCCCCAGATTAGACCCCCAGCAAGCAGGTAGCACCCCCAGATTAGACACCCCCCAGTAGGCAGGTAGTACCCCCAGATTAACCCCCCAGTAGACAGGTAGTACCCCCTGATCAATCCCCCCAGTAGACAGGTAGTACCCCCAGATTAACCCCCCCAGTAGGCAGATAGTACACCCAGATTAGACCCCCCAATAGGCAGGTAGTACGCCCAGATTAGACCCCCCCAGTAGACAGGTAGTATCCCCAGATAAGACCCCCCCCCCAGTAGACAGGTAGGATCCCCAGATTAACCACCTTTCCCCCCAGTAGACAGGTAGTACCCCCAAATTAACCCCTTTCCCCCTTATTAGACAGGTAGTACCCCCAAATTAACCCCCTCCCCCCAGTAGGCAGGTAGTACCCCCAGATTAGACCCCCAGTAGACAAGTAGTACCCCCAGATTATCCCCCCCCAGTAGGCAGGTAGTGCCCCAGATTAAACCCCCCAGTAGGCAGGTAGTACCCCCAGATCAACCCCCCCCCCCCCCCCCAGTAGGCATCCCCCTTGTGAGTGGCACCTGGGGTGGGTCACCCCCCCGGGAGGGTCACCCCCCCACCTCCCTTGGTACACCACTGAGTGCAATCATTGAATAAAAAGCCAGGAACAGATCATAAATGGAAGGCATGTATAAAGTAAAGGCTGGGACTTCTGTTTTTCAGATACAATCCTGCATCCTACATATCGTGCATCCCTATAAATCATAATTTGTCGACAGCACATTTTTCCATGTAAACATAGGATGTACTACTGACAATAAGTGGAAGTGAATGGCCGTATGAACGATCCAGCAATCATTATTTTGTCCCTGAACCCTTTCACGTCCTATGATGTATATTTACATCACAAGTGGGAATACGTTAAGCAAAGTGACGTATATTTACATTATGAAGTCTTACAGTCTATGAAGTCAATGCATATCCCTTTTTTACGCAGATGGAAAAATTATGTCAATTTTTTGTGTGCATAGACTACCACTTTTCCATAGACTTACATAATGCACATTAATGTAAAATGTTTCCCCCATTTTGCAGATACATTTTTTGCAATGAAATACACCTGAAAATACACTGTGTGAACCTAGCCTTACTCTTAATAAAACCAAAAAATGAATGCTTTTGTTCTGTTGTTTAGTTTTCTTTATGCGCTGAAGGATGCTGGAAAGTCTTTGTAAAATTAAATGTTAAATCTATTGGTAAGAACACCAAAATGTTGTGTGAAAATATTTTATTCTCCTCACTCCAGTTCAGAGAACGACTGCATATACATATTAAGTGAGCAGCTTTCTAGTTTGTTTCTGTGTTGCAACAGTCTTTTATGTTTCTGTTTGCTGACTTGATATTTCTGGGCCTGGATTTACCATTCTGGGCTGTCAAAAAGAAAAATAAATTACGATCTGTAAAGAAATCACCAGGAAGTTAAAATATAACAGAAGGATAACAGATGGCCACAAAGATAAATAATCAAATTTCACAATGTGAAGAACGCAGATGACTTATCAGGTTTCAGAATCTTCTTTTTATGTACTTAAAATCCAATACATCTCAGCTTCAGGAAAAGCTATTCCAATCTTAGTTTCTGTGAAATGTCACAATTGATTTTCAGGAGTCTTTGGTCAAGAAGTACAGATGTTTCATTCCCCATTTCAGTGTCAACTTACACACAAGTCTTTACAAAGTACGATGGTGGCATCTGTTGTGAAGGAAATATTTGAGCAAGATGAGGGCCTGCTTTAACCCCTTCCCGCAGAATGTCATATATAAACGCTGGGTTGTGCAGTGCGTTCGCGCATCCCGGCGTTTATAAATGACATTCAGTTAACCCGGCGATGCGCAGCATCGCACGGATTAACTGGCAGAAGTCCCGCTGTTTCCAGCAGGGGACAACTTCTGCTTCACCCCCAGGACCATCCATTGATGGTTTTGGTCAGCGATCACTGTGATTGGTCCCTGTGGACCAATCACAGTGATCTGGGGTGAAAGTTCAGATCCCCCGCACTGCCCGCCCCTGGAAGTCGGGCAGAACGGGGGACGATGGCTGCGGGGGCTCGCGGGGACCTGCAGCATAGGGGGGGGACACGAGGGGACCGGCAGCCTTACCAGATCCAGCGGCGGGACCGAGGAGCAGCGCGGGACCGGCCACGTGGACGAGCAGCGACGGGTAAGTATGTGGTCCTCAGAGGCAGCAGTGAAGATCTTCACTGCTGCTTCTAGGAGTCTGAAAACTACAACTCCCAGCATGCCTAGACAGCCTTTGGCTGTCTGGGCATGCTGGGAGTTGTAGTGTTGCAACATCTGGAGGGCCCCCGTTTGGAGACCATTGTATAATGGTCTCCAATCTGTGCTCTTCCAGCTGTTGCAAAACTACAACTCCCAGCATGCACTGACTGTCCAGGCATGCTGGGAGTTTTAGTTCAGCAACATCTGGCCCTTCAGATGTTGCCGAACTACAACTCCCAGCATGCCCTTCAGCTGTCTGGGCATGCTGGGAGTTGTAGTTTTGCAACAACTGGAGACACACTGGTTGGGAAACATTGTTTCTAACTCAGTGTTTCCTAACCTGTGTGCCTCCAGCTGTTGCAAAACTATAACTCCAAGCATGCACTAACAGACCATGCATGCTGGGAGTTGTGGTTTTGCAACAGCTGGTGCACCCCCCCCCCCCCCCCCCTGTGAAAATACAGGGTACATTCACATGTGCGAGGCTTTTACAGTGGGTTTCTCGCATCTTGAGATGCAGGAAATTTTGCGCTGGGAAACTCGCTGTAATCCCCCGCCCATGTGACTGTACCCTAAAAACACTACACTACACTAACACAAAATAAAATAAAAAGTTAAAAACACTACATATACACATACCCCTACACAGCCCCCCTCCCCCAATAAGAACGTCCGGTACGCCACTGTTTCCAAAGCAGAGCCTCCAGCTGTTGAAAAACAACAACTCCCAGTATTGCCGGACAGCCGTTGACTGTCCACGCATGCTGGGAGTTTTGCAACAGCTGGAGGCACCCTGTTTGGGAATCACTGGCGTAGAATACCCCTATGTCCACCCCTATGCAAATCCCTAATTTAGGCCTCAAATGCGCACGGCGCTCTCACTTTGGAGCCCTGTCGTATTTCAAGGCAACAGTTTAGGGCGACATATGGGGTATCGCCGTACTCGGGAGAAATTGCGTTACAAGGTTTGGGGGGCTTTTTCTTCTTTAACCCTTCATGAAAAGGAAATGTTGGGGTCTACACCAGAATGTTAGTGTAAAAAAATTGAATTTTTTACACTAACATGCTGATGTTGCCCTATACTTTACATTTTCACAAGAGATAAAAGGGAAAAAAGCCCCCCAAAATTTGTAACGCAATTTCTCCCGACTACAGAGATACCCCATATGTGAGCGCAAAGTGCTCTGGGGGCGCACAACAAGGCCCAGAAGGGAGAGTGCGCCATGTACACTTGAGGTGATTTGCACAGGGGTGGCTGATTGTTACAGCGGTTTTGACAAACGCAAAAAAAACAAAACCCCACATGTGACCCCATTTCGGAAACGACACCCCTCACGGAATGTAATGAGCGGTGCAGTGAGAATTTACCCCCCACAGGTGTCTGACGGATCTTTGGAACAGTGGTCCGTGAAAATGAAAACTTGTACAGCCCACTGTTCCAAGATCTGTCAGACACCAGTGGGGGGCAAATGCTCACTGTATCCCTCATTACATTCCTCAAGGGGTCTCGTTTCCAAAATGGTATGCCATGTGGTTTTTTTTTGCTGTTCTGGCACCATAGGGGCTTCCTAAATGCGATGTGCCCCCCGAGCAAAATTTGCTCTCAAAAAGTCAAATATGACACCTTCTCTTCTGAGCATTGTAGTTCGCCCATAGTGCACTTCAGGTCAACTTATGGGGTACCTCCATACTCAGAAGAGATGGGGTTACAAATATTGGGGGTATTTCCTGCTATTAACCCTTGAAAAAAATGTGAAATTTGGGGGGAAACACACATTTTAGTGGAAATTATTATTTTTTTTTTTTACATATGCAAAAGTCGTGAAACACCTGTGGGGTAATAAGGCTCATTTTATTCCTTATTACATTCCTCAAGGGGTCTAGTTTCCAAAATGGTATGCCATGTGCTTTTTTTTTTTGCTGTTCTGGCACCATAGGGGCTTCCTAAATGCGACATGCCCCCCGAGCAAAATTTGCTCTCTAAAAGCCAAATATGACTCCTTCTCTTCTGAGCATTGTAGTTCGCCCATAGTGCACTTCAGGTCAACTTATGGGGTACCTCCATACTCAGAAGAGAAGGGGTTACAAATATTGGGGGGTATTTCCTGCTATTAACCCTTGGAAAAATGTGAAATTTGGAGAGAAACACACATTTTAGTGAAAAAAAATAATTTTTTTTTTTTAATGCAAAAGTCGTGAAACACCTGTGGGGTATTAAGGCTCACTTTATTCCTTGTTATGTTCCTCAAGGGGTCTAGTTTCCAAAATGGTATGCCATGTGAGGGTTTTTGCTGTTCTGGCACCATAGGGGCTTCCTAAATGCAACATGCCCCCCAAAAACCATTTCAGAAAAACGTACTCTCCAAAATCCCCTTGTCGCTCTTTCCCTTCTGAGCCCTCTACTGCGCCCGCCGAACAATTTACATAGACATATGAGGTATGTGCTTACTCGAGAGAAATTGGGCTACAAATATAAGTATACATTTTCTCCTTTTACCCCTTGTAAAAATTCAAAAAATGGGTCTACAAGAACATGCGAGTGTAAAAAATGAAGATTGTGAATTTTCTCCTTCACTTTGCTTCTATTCCTGTGAAACACCTAAAGGGTTAAAATGATGACTGAATGTCATTTTGAATACTTTGGGGGGTGCATTTTTTATAATGGGGTCTTTTGTGGGGTATTTCTAATATGAAGACCCTTCAAATCCACTTCAAACCTGAACTGGTCCCTGAAAAATAGTGAGTTTGAAAATTTTGTGAAAAATTGGAAAATTGCTGCTGAACTTTGAAGCCCTCTGGTGTCTTCCAAAAGTAAAAACTCGTCACTTTTATGATGCATACATAAAGTAGACATATTGTATATGTGAATAAAAAATTTTTTTATTTGTAATATACATTTTCCTTACAAGCAGAGAGCTTCAAAGTTAGAAAAATGCAAAATTTTCAAATTTTTCATCAAATTTTAGGATTTTTCACAAGGAAAGGATGCAAGTTACCACAAAAATTTACCACCATGTTAAAGAAGAATATGTCATGAAAAAACAAACAATCACGGAATCAGAATGATAACTAAAAGCATTCCAGAGTTATTAATGTTTAAAGTGACAGTGGTCAGATGTGCAAAAAACGCTCTGGTCCTTAAGGCCAAAATGGTCTTGGTCCTGAAGGGGTTAATGTCATGTGGAAGAAGTTTAACTTTTCCTTGTGTACATACCAATGTCAGTAGTATGATCTTGGTGTTTAACCTCTTAAGGACGCAGGGCGTATGGATACGCCCTGCATCCCGAGTCCTTAAGGACGCAGGGCATATCCATACGCCCGTGGGAATTCCGGCCCCCACCGCTAGCCGGTTGGGGACCGGAGCCGGATGCCTGCTGAAATCGTTCAGCAGGCATCCCGGCATATCGCCCAGGGGGGTCATTATGCCCCCCCCATGTCGGCGATCGCCGCAGATCGCTGGACAATTCAGTCCAGCGATCTGCGGCGATTCCGGGTCAATCGGGTCTCCAGTGACCCGGAATTACTGGCTGTTCGGGGCCGTCTCTGATGGCCCCGAACAGCCAGAGCCTGCAGGGGTGAGGTGGCACTGATGCCACCTCACGATCGCCCTGATTCGTCGGCCGGATTACCGTCCGACCAATCAGTGCGCCTGCTGCGGGCGTCACTCCCGCACCCGCTCCGCCCCTCTTCCGGAGGGCGTGAGCGGGTGCGGGAAGACGACCCCGGGTGCTGGGGACCCCGATCCCCGGCGTCCATGTTGGGATCGGGGCCCCAGGAGCGACGGCGGCAGCGAGGGACAGTCCAGCGATGAAGCAACAGCAGGAGGTGAGTTACAGCCTCCTGCTGTTGCTTAGCAACAGCTCCCAGCATGCAAAAAGGGCATGCTGGGAGCTGTAGTTATGCAACAGCAGGAGGCAGACCACCACAACTCCCAGCATTCCCTTATGGGCATGCTGGGACTTATGGTTTTGCAACAGCTGGAGGCACATTATTTCTATGGAAAAGTGTACCTTCAGCTGTTGTATAACTACAACTCCCAGCTTGCACAAACAGCTAAAGTGCATGCTGGGAGTTGTAGTGGTGCATCTGCTGGTTGCATAACTACAACTCCCAGCATGCCCGTTTGCTGTCGGTGACTGCTGAGAGTTGTAGTTTTGCAACAGCTGAAGGCACACTGGTTGTGAAACTTAGAGTTTTTTTTTTTTACCTAACTCAGTGTTTCACGACCGGTGTGCCTCCAGCAGTTGCAAACTACAACTCCCAGCAGTCACCTTACACCATGCACCGTACATGCTGGGAGTTGCAGTTTTGCAACAGCTGGAGGCACACTGGTTTTGAAACACTGAGTAAGGTCACAAACTCCGTGATACATAACCAGTGTGCCTACAGCTGTTGCAAAACTAAAACTCTCAGCATGTACAGTCTGTCAGCGCATGCTGGGAGTTTTAGTTTTGCAACAGCTGGAGGTCCCCCCCAATGTGAATGCACAGGGTACACTCACATGGGCGGAGGCTTACAGTAGGTATCGGGCTGCAAGTTTGAGCTGCAGCAAATTTTCTGCAACAGCTCAAACTGCCAGCGAGAAACTACTGTGAACCCCCGCCCGTGCGACTGTACCCTAAAAACACTACACTACACTACCACAAAAAATAAAATAAAAAGTAAAAAACACTACATATACACATACCCCTATACAACCCCCCTCCCCTCCCCAATAAAAATGAAAAACATCTGGTACGCCATGGTTTCCAAAACGGAGCCTCCAGCTGTTGCAAAACAACAACTCCCAGTATTGTCGGACAGCCGTTGACTGTCCAGGCATGCTGGGAGTTTTGCAATAGCTGGAGGCACCCTGTTTGGGAATCACTGGCGTAGAATACCCCTATGTCCACCCCTATGCAATCCCTAATTTAGGCCTCAAATGCGCATGGCGCTCTCACTTTGGAGCCCTGTCGTATTTAGAGGCAACAGTTAAGGGTCACATATGGGGTATCGCCGTACTCGGGAGAAATTGGGCTTCAAATTTTGGGGGGTATTTTCTGCTTTTACCCTTTTTAAAAATGTAAAGTTTTTGGGAAAAGAAGCATTTTAGGTAAAAATTTTTTTATTTTTTTTACATATGCAATAGTCGTGAAACGCCTGTGGGGTATTAAGGTTCACTTAACGCCTTGTTACGTTCCCCGAGGGGTCTAGTTTCCAAAATGGTATGCCATGTGGGTATTTTTTGCGGTCCTGGCACCATAGGGGCTTCCTAAATGCGACATGCCCCCAGAGCAAAATTTGCTTTCAAAAAGCCAAATGTGACTCCTTCTCTTCTGAGACCTGTAGTGCGCCAGCAGAGCACTTTTCACCCCCATATGGGGTGTTTTCTGAATCGGGAGAAATTGGGCTTCAAATTTTGGGGGGTATTTTCTGCTTTAACCCTTTGTATAAATGTAAATTTTTTGGGAAACCAAGCATTTTAGGTAAATTTTTTTATTTTTTTTTACATATGCAAAAGTCGTGAAACACCTGTAGGGTATTAAGGTTCACTTTACCCCTTGTTACGTTCCCATAGGGGTCTAGTTTCCAAAATGGTATGCCATGTGGGGTTTTTTGCAGTTCTGGCACCATAGGGGCTTCCTAAAGGTGACATGCCCCCCAAAAACCATTTGACGCTCCTTCCCTTCTGAGCCCTCTACTGCGCCCGCTGAACAATTAACATAGAAATATGAGGTATGTCCTTACTCGAGAGAAATTGGGTTTCAAATACAAGTAAAAATTTTCTCCTTTTTACCCCTTGCAAAAATTCAAAAATTGGGTCTACAAGAACAAGCGAGTGTAAAAAATGAAGATTGTGTATTTTCTCCTTCACTTTGCTGCTATTCCTGTGAAACACCTAAAGGGTTAAAACGCTTACTGAATGTCATTTTGAATACTTTGGGGGATGCAGTTTTTATAATGGGGTCATTTGTGGGGTATTTCTAATATGAAGACCCTTCAAATCCACTTCAAACCTGAACTGGTCCCTGAAAAAAAGCGAGTTTCAAAATTTTGTGAAAAATTGGAAAATTGCTGCGGAACTTTGAAGCCCTCTGGTGTCTTCCAAAAGTAAAAACTCATCAATTTTATGATGCAAATATAAAGTAGACATATTGGAAATGTGAATAAAAAAAAAATTATTTTGAATATCCATTTTCCTTACAAGCAGAGAGCTTCAAAGTTAGAAAAATGCAAAATTTTCAAATTTTTCATCAAATTTTGGGATTTTTCACCAAGAAAGGATGCAAGTTACCACAAAATTTTACCACTAAGTTAAAGTAGAATATGTCACGAAAAAACAATCTCGGAATCAGAATGATAACTAAAAGCATTCCAGAGTTATTAATGTTTAAAGTGACAGTGGTCAGAATTGCAAAAAATGGCCGAGTCCTTAAGGTGAAAAAGGGCTCAGTCCTTAAGGGGTTAATCATGATCCTACATATGTGATGAAGGAAAGGGCATTGCTACTCTCCCACCTACCTAATACAAAGTGCTGTGGATCTCAGTAGCAATATACACATATTTGGTCATGTCCTTTTAATGTTAGTCTTTTAGAAGAGGATACATTCAATTTCTACATAGGTAGAATGTATGTATCACTTCTTTACCACATCCCTATCTCTGTTCAATGTTTTCTTCCAGTGCATCACAATCTGTCCTGGTCTGCCCATAGACATCCATATTTTTTTTTATATGTATTTGCATTTTTTGTGGTATGTTTTTACATTATTCAATGGAAATCCTTGAATCAAACAGTTATAAAAAATGCAGAGTCCCATGATTCCCAAGGCTGGATGACCCGTTTCGATTGACACAGCAATCTTAGTCAATCAAAACGCGCCAATCTAACTTGTGAATCGTGTGAACATGTGTTTTAAAGCAATAAAGAAAGACTTATCGCTTCTAAAGAGCTACTGCGCTGGACGATTTTTTCTTTTCTCTTCAAGTCACGGTGTGGTCCACAACGGTCGGGGCACAGTGAGACAAGCTGATATTTTCTTGCTGTTGTGACCATTAACGTGCATACTATAACAATAGCACTCCTATGCTTCTATGGAATCCAAAATTATAGCAGTAAGATGATATAAACATAATATACAGCCTCTAGTAAGCATCTTATGGCCCAAAAAAGGTGTGGATGGAACCATGTGATCCTCTCTCTTAACATTCAATGCATTTTGTTCTTCAAAGTATGGTGAGGAAGAGGATGAGCGAGGGCATCCTTAAATTATACCCGCAGCCCAGAGGATGTGCATCACTCTGTCATCTGTTTCAGGGTTCTTGTCTCTCGTCAGTACAAAGTGTGATGCTGGCTGGCTAGTGAGAAGTTTTTAACATGGGCATGTTTTAAGGCTTTGAACATTTCTTGTATGGAATGTTACCTCCAGTAGATGACACTGCAGAGCAAGTTCTTTGACTTCTGCAAATGACCTGCTCTGCAAATTATTATCCCATGGAGCATTACAGGGCTGCAAAGACTTCAAACGGCAGTTTGGTGGACTTCTCAAGGAGACACACTACTCCCCTAGTCCCACAGGAAAAGCTCAACATCTCAATAGCTAGCCAGTATCCTGCTCTGTACTGAAGAGGGGTAAACGGCGAAACACCTGTCTCCCTTAAGATTGACATGCAATCCCTAATCATGTTTTTAGGCTCTTTAAATGGGCATCAGATCCAAAAAAAAAAAATTACATGTTGTAACTGATGAAAATGAAAGACCTTTTGTAATATAGTTGTTTAAAAAAAGTTTAAATATTTAATAAAGAAAATTGCTCCTAAAAAATCCTACCACTAGGGGTCACCATACCTACTGGGACACTAACCAGTCCTGCAGCAGCATCAGGCTTGTTCATGAGTCATGGACAAGAGATGACTCATGGACAAGGCTGCATGAGTAGACACATCAATCACTCCCACTACAAAAGAGGGATGCGTCCCCTTCTCCTGAGAGCATTTCTAACACTGTAAGCTAATGAAAAGAGGTATTTTTGCTATAAATATAGGTATTAGGGGCATAAAAATTAGATGTACATGGTCAGGATAAGATACTGAGCAACATTTTTTGTGGGATCTGACAGGTACCCTTTAAATGGGCACTGTCAGATTCAAAAACGTTTTATATGTTTATACAACTTGGCAAAACTTTCTAATATATTTCATAAGAAAATGTTATTTCCTTTTTATAAAAATCATGGCTTATAAAATGATGGCTTTATCCAAGCTGAAGCACAGGCATGGACAAAGTCCAGTAAGTGAGGCTGGGCTAGCACTCCTCTGTGCTCTTTCCTGTCTGATAGGACAAGAGAGAGCACAGAGGAGTACTTTGAGACCGGAGAGAGCACAGAGGGGTACTATCAGACAGGAGAGAGCACAAAGGAGTCCTATCAGACAGGAGAGATCACATGGGAGTCCTATCAGACATGAGAGCGCACAGAGGAGTCCTACCAGACAGGAGAGAGCACAGAGGAGTGCTATCAGACAGGAGAGAGCACGGAGGAGTCCTATCAGACAGGAGAGAGCACAGAGGAGTACTATCAGACAGGAGAGAGCACAGAGGAGTACTATAAGACAGGAGAGAGCACGGAGGAGTCCCATCAGACAGGACAGAGCACAGAGGAGTGCTATCAGACAGGAGAGACCACAGAGGAGTGCTATCAGAAAGGAGAGAGCACTGAGGAGTCCTGTCAGACAGGAGAGAGCACAGAGGAGTACTATCAGACAGGAGAGAGCACAGAGGAGTCCTATCAGACAGAGGAGAGCACAGAGGAGTGCTATCAGGCAGGAGAGAGCACAGAGGAGTCCTATCAGACAGGAGAGAGCACAGAGGAGTGCAAGCCCACCCTCACTTACTGGACTTTGTCCATGCCTGTGCTTCAGCTTGGACAAAGCCATGATTGTATAAGCCATGATTTCTATAAAAAGGAAATAAAATGTTCTTATGAGGTATATTAGAAAGGTTAATGATTTTCCAAGATGTACAATAAATAAAGTTTTTGTATCTGACAGTGCCCACTTAAGTATCAGACATTTATTGCAAGGGAAGGCACCTCCAGTAAGTGGCACTGTAGGGCAAGTTTAAAAGCACAGTATACATTTTAGAAGTTGATTATGTTGGGTCTATTATCTGTCCACTGCCAGTATGTCAGAATATATGCATATCTTTATGACAGACTGCCAGTGTGTAGCTCTGACATAATGAAGAAGTGAGATATGAGCAGAGCTTAACACTAATAGGCAGTAATGCTTTGGAATACTATAGATTCTAAAGCATTATACCAGTGATCAAATGGTCATTAGCTGAACTCCCCTAGCGCCTATGGCCAAAACAAAAAGATACAATAAAGCTTTTTATAGCTCACCATTAAAATATATATTTGGTATTTACACATATTATAATATAATGCCCCAAAGAATAAAGGTTGCTAGATAAATAATCTCACTGACAGTCGGACACAATGGTGTCCTATAGCTATTTTCTACCAGAATAACATTAAACCATGTAGCTAAAAATTCACAATTTTATTAAATCCTCGTAAAAAACCCAATGACAATAATATAAATAATTAGTATCAATACATAAGAAAGAAAAAGCTCTCCTATGATGAACAACCGTATATCCCAACGCGTTTCCCCGTGTATCTTGTGATATACAACGGTTCATCAGGGGATGACAACAACAGTTGGAAACGGGGAAACGCGTTGGGATATACGGTTGTTCATCATAGGAGAGCTTTTTCTTTCTTATGTATTGATACTAATTATTTATATTATTGTCATTGGGTTTTTTACGAGGATTTAATAAAATTGTGAATTTTTAGCTACATGGTTTAATGTTATTCTGGTTGCTAGATAAATGTCTTGTTTTTTTTGTTTCCCTTTTCGTATTTACCGTATTTATCGGGGTATACGACGCACCAGCCTATAACACGCACCCTCATTTTACCAAGCATATTTGGGTAAAAAAAGTTTTTTACCCAAATATCCTTTGTAAAATGAGGGTGCGTGTGTGTGCATGCGTATACCCCGATACACCTCCAGGAAAGGCAGGGGGAGAGAGGCCGTCGCTGCCCGCTTCTCCCCCCCTGCCTTTCCTGAGGTCTAGAGCCCTGCTGCCGCCGCTTCTCTCCCGCTGCCCGTTCTCTCCCCCTGACTATCGGTGCCGGCGCCCCATTGCCGGTGCCGATAGCCAGGGGGAGAGTAGTGGCGCCGGCAATGGGGCAGCGGCGCCGACAGACAGGGGAGAGAAGGGGCAGTGGCCCCGTTGCCTCCCCCATCCCCGTTTGTATAATTACCTGTTGCCGGGGTCAGGTCCGCGCTGCTTCAGGCCTCCGATGTGCGTCCCATGCGTCGTTGCTATGCACTGCACGGCACGGCGCAATGACGAGTGACGTCATTGCATCTCGCAGCGCATAGCAACGATGCAGGGGACGCACACTGGAGGCCTGAAGCAGAGCGGACCCGACCCCGGCAACAGGTAATTATACAACCAGGGATGGGGGAGGCAACGGGGCAGTGGCGCCGGCAATGGATGCCGCTGCTCCTTCTCTCCCCTGTCTGTCGGCGCCGCTGCCCCATTGCCTGCGCTGCTTCTCTCCCCCTGGCTATCGGCGCCGGCAATGGGGCAGCGGCATCGATAGCCAGGGGGAGAGAATGGGCAGCGGCACCGATAGCCAGGGGGAGAGAATGGGCAGCGGCACCGATAGCCAGGGGGAGAGAACGGGCAGCGGCACCGATAGCCAGGGGGAGAGAAGGGCCGGCAGCAGGGCTCTAGACCCCAGGACAGGCAGGGGCAGAGAAGCCGGCAGCGACGGCAGGTCTCTGTACCTGCAAAGCTGCTGCAGTTCATTGATTTAAAGCGCCCGCTTTAAATCATTGAACTGCAGCGGCTTATAGGCGTATAACACGCATGTAGACTTTAGGCTAAAAAATTTTGCCTAAAAAGTGCGTGTTATACGCCGATAAATACGGTATTTATTTATGTATTTTTTTACATGCTTACTTTTTTATTTTTTTCATTCTTTTTCTTTTATTTTACTATTCATCTTCTTTGCTGTAATACTTTTTAATATTGATTGTATTGACATAACATTATGCATACTTGCTTTTCTTCTTTTTGTTAACAATTGTGAAAAACTTGAAAAATAAACAATTATATAAAAATAAAAAATTTGGTGTAGACTTAGACTATCTAGTTTCAGTTTTAGACCTGTACATCTTTTATGCCAACTTTTATAAGGCTGTCTAAATGTACACCTTAATTGTGGTGCATTTTGTCACTGCAGGACATTTTAGGCCACACCCCTTCACAGTGATGTCATACCGCCTCCATACCAAACCATGCCACCTTGTTGAATAAGGCTCAGTTAGTGTCTAGAACACTTAATAAATGTGTTTTCAATGAAGATGTGCCACACTGAGCCATGATAGACCAAATTTCGGTACAGTTTTCGCCAAATGCAAGGAAAATGTAGTTTGATAAATCTGGGCTAATATGCATCAGTATATATGTTCATTTAAAGAAAAGAATGTGACACCTTACCTTTACTTGAAATAAATCAATTACAGAAATTAATAGTTTTTTGCTTCATTTTTGAAAGCTTCTAAAACACCCATTATTCTATACAATCGTCGTGATATTAAAATTTTCTAAGCTTTTACAAATAATAATTTAGAGGCAATTTAAGAGCTTAGTGAAGTGAATGTTTACATGGAAAGATAAGGCGAATGTTTAAGCCTTAAAACCACATACCCAGCCAAGCACTAATTAATAGCGGCAGATAATAGACAGAGCTAATATATAAATCTATGACCATATCTATCCCAGACTTTCCCAGACGAAGGCGTATGTGCCGAAATGTGTGTTGGATTGGTATCCTCCCAGGTCCCAAGCCGCTTACCTTAACACTACTTCTGGTATGGTCATCATTCATTATATTTATGCTTGAATGTCTTATAACTTTAATATTCTTGTTATGTAGGTGCAATACTATTCACTATTCTTATTTATATTATTGCCATTTAAAGGGGTAGTCCAGTGGTGAAAAACTTATCCCCTATCCTAAGGATAGGGGATTAGTTTGAGATCGCGGGGGGTCCGACCGCTGGGGCCCCCTGCGATCTCTCTGTACGGGACCCCGGCTCTCCGCCGAGATAGCGGGTGTCGACCCCCGCACGAGGCGGCGGCCGACACGCCCCCTCAATACATCTCTATGGCAGAGCCGGAGATTGCCGAAGGCAGCGCTTCGGCTCTGCCATAGAGTTGTATTGAGGGGGCGTGTCAGCCGCCGCCTCGTGCGGAGGTCGACACGCCCCCTTCCCGCGGGCTGTCGGGGCTCCGTACAGGAGATCGCAGGGGGCCCCAGCGGTCGGACCCCCCGCGATCTGCAACTTATCTCCTATCCTTAGGATAGGGGATAAGTTGCTCACCACTGAATCACCACTGGACTACTCCTTTGCCATATTGGGTTATTGCCACATTTGCCATATTTGCCATATTGGGTTAATTATTACCCAGAATAGTGTCCACATACTCACTATGTATACATGCAATCTTTTGATACCGGTGATGCTTTTTTTTTATGTTTGATTCCTCCTTTTTACTAGTTTTAGTATTTGCTTTCAATTTTAAAGATATATACAGTATCTGAATACTTTATATATGTTTCATTATGCACTCTGGCCGCACACGCTGGCCGTGAGCCCATGCTCCCCTTACCTGCTGCTGCCGACGGGGCTGGGACTCGCCCGCATGTGAGCCCCAGTCCGTCACACTCCGGGTGTTTCTCCTGCCTCCACCTCAGCCTCTCTGCTCCTGCGCGCATGTCCCCGTCCCCTAGGGAGCGCGCCGGAGCTTTAAGATTTAAAGGGCCAGTACGCTTATTAGTGTAATTCACCTGTGGCTCATTTGTAAATTCCTCCGCTATCCTCACTCCCCTGCCGGATCTTTGTTGCCTTGTGCCTTAGAGAAAGCATTCCTCAGTATTGCCTTGCCGTGTATCTGATCCCTTGCTTTGTGACTTTGACCTTGCTCCTCTGCCGCCTGCCTACTGAACTCCTGCTACGTCTTGACTACGCTACTGTGCTGCCTGCTTTGACCTTCTGCTATCCAGACTATCAGCTGCCTTATCCCTCCTGTGCCTTGTATCTCCTCAGCCGCCTGTGTGGTCGAGCCGTGCCAGGGGTGGCGAGCTGGGTGCCGCCTGCCGCAGCAAGTCTATCACGCTTTGCGGCGGGCTCTGGTGAAAACCAGCAGCACCTTAGACTCCGCTCCCTGGTACGGTCAGAGTCATCTGCGACACAGGTATAGCGGATTCACATCCACCGGTGTTCCTGTCTTCTGAAACGTGAGTGTTACAATATACAAGTGCCTCCATTTGTTTGTTTCCTTTTTTTTTTTTGCACTTGATATGGAGGTCACAATACAATGAAGAAACAGAGCAGGGGCTACTGTTCAATACACTGTTACTTTAACTCCTTAAGGACGTAGGGCGTACCTGTACGCCCTACGCCCGGTCCTTGTCTTTAAAACGGAGTCATGCCGTGACCCCGCATCACACCGGGTCGGTCCCGGCTGCTAATCATAGCCGGGACCCTGGGCTAACAGCTCGTGGCATCGATCGTTGTGCCGGGTGCTGTTAACCCTTCAGAAGCGGCGATCAAAGTTGACCGCCACGTCTGAAATTGAAAGTAAACGCTTCCCGGCAGCTCAGTCGGGCTGATTGGGACATCACGATACAATCGCGATGTTCCGATCAGCTGGGACGCAGGCGGAGGTCTCCTTACCTGACTCCGTGGCGTCCGATCGTCGATTGATTGCTCCATGCCTGAGCTACAGGCTTGAGCAATCAAGCCCCTATCTGACTGATCCGTGCAAAGCTATGGCTTTGCATGGATCAGCATAGGAGATCAGTGTGCGCAGTGCTATAGCTCCCTATGGGAGCTATAGCATTGCAAAAAAAAAGTTAACAAAGGTATTTTAACCCCTTCCCTAATAAAAGTTTGAATCACCCCCCTTTTCCCATAAAAAAAACTGTGTAAATAAAAATAAACATATGTCCGAACTATAAAAATATATCGTTAATTAAATCGCACGGTCAATGGCGTGCACACAAAAAAATTCCAAAGTCCAAAATAGTGTATTTTTTGTCACTTTTTATATCATGAAAAAATGAATAAAAAGCGATCAAAAAGTCTGATCAATACAAAAATGGTACTGATAAAAACTTCATGAGCCCTCATACCAGCCCGTACGCGGAAAAAAAAAAGTTATAGGGGTCAGAAGATGAGAATTTTTAACATATACATTTTCCTGCATGTAGTTAGGATTTTTTCCCAAAGTACGACAATATCCAACATATATAAGTAGGGTATCACTCTTACTGAATGGACCTACAGAATAAAGATAAGGTGTTATTTTTACCGAAAAATGTACTGCGTAGAAATGGAAGCCCCCAAAAGTTACAAAATGACATTTTTTTCTTCAATTTTGTCGCACAATGAATTATTTTTCTGTTTCGCCATGGATTTTTGGGTAAAATGACTAATGTCACTGCAAAGTAGAATTGGTGGCGCAAAACAATAAGCCATAATATGGAATTTTAAGTGCAAAATTGAAAGGGTTATGATTTTAAATTAAAATGCAAAAACGGAAAAACCCTGCGTCCTTAAGGGGTTAATGCCCTGCATATTACCTTGTTTTTTTTTTTGTTGTTTAAGCTTCTACAAACAATAATTTAGAGGCAACTTAAGAGCTTAGTGAAGTAAATGTTTACATGGAAAGATAAGCGAATGGTGAAGCCTTAAAACCATTTTCCCTGCCAAGTGCTAATTAATAGATAATAGAAGGAGCTATTATATAAATGCTGCTGATAAAAAGGTGTTATCTATTTACCCTGCCTTAAATGCATTGACGACCTTTGCAAAATGTCAGCAGACTAAATTGCCAACAGTGTATCCTTTCCGCCGTGCGACATTGCAGCCACATCACTATACAAGTTGATTCCTCTGTTGTCGATCAATATCACACAAGGTATGAGGACGTTTGCTCAGTTCTGAAATCATGAGCAGTGTACAGTGGAGGGAATAAACCACAGATTTACTGCCAGGTCTTCCTAGGTACCAAGTGTCTCCCAGTCCTTGTTCTTGTCTGCTCTGCCAGCGTTGTGGCTATTCCCTGCGGATGTCAGCCATTGGACAAAGGCCTCGTTTGTGCAGATCAACCTAATTACATGGAGCAGAAGAGGGATTGTATTGGTAATGCATCATCAGAAGCTTATACGTGACATAGCCATGCTGTGAAAGTGATTTCTTCTAGCAGAAGTGTTAATTACATTGGTGGCTACCCCGCTAACAATCAATGCTGATTAATAAGCTCCACGCATTTCGTCCTTGCAACCGCTGCCTTAACAATAAGATTGATTTTCACAGTGGTGTGGATTATGTTGGTGCCTCTCATTAGGCACGATATAGTTGTCCAAGCTAGTCTGTAATTTATCATCATAAGACACGATTGATATCAGGTGCAGGTTACATTATAGCACGTGTGTGCATGTTTTCTCCTCCACAGTGAAATACCCAGCTGTTGAATAATTCGTCAAGCAGATGCTTACTACATTTCTCTCGGGTGTGAATATCCAAACTGTCTATTTATCATATAAAGCAGTGCAGTCTAGAAGACAAGCTATACCCTGCGCAAACTGTCCAGGTTCCTTATCACTATTTTTATTTATATTTATGCAACATACTAAAAAACATACCACTGCTTTTGTTATAAATTATACATCCTACAATAAATACAATATCATCATACATCAGACAATATTTTGCTTGCAGTAGAGTAAGCTGCTTGCAACATAGTAAAGAACGTGATTACAGGGGCTTAGGCAGTAGAGTACATAGAAGGGGGGGGGGGGGACCATAGCAAAGGTTAAAACGGGCCTCCTATAATGGTGACTGATATTGTATCCCTATGATAGAAAGGTCTTTTATTTCTCTTTGCTTTTCATTACCCCTGAGGAGGAGTTCTGCATTTTTATTTTTACCTATAGAAAATGTATATGGGGCATTTAAGACTGGGCCCCCTATCTTCAATGGACTGCCTCTATGGTATATACACCCTTAAACTTGGGCTGTCTGAGGTATATGTTAGGTTGATTCCCAACATATACCATATGATGGAAGTCACAGAGTTAATGTTAAAAATGGTATACCATGTGGTATAAATTTTTACTAATGTATACTACTTTTTGCAATCAAATCACAATTATTAAGAATTGTGATATTTTGATTTGGCCCTTGTCAAAATGAGGCGATTACTTGCAGCGGTGGCGGCGATATCTCAGGCTCCGGCAGCAGCAGCTCAGGCTCCGGCAACAGCTCAGGCTAAGGCACCAGAGGTAGCAGCTTTAAGCCACCTAGGATCAGGGGGCGGAGTCACCACCACTCCTGAGCCATGAGGAAGACAAGCTGCAGCTCAGGACTGTTATGGGTACGATACGGCTGTTACACAGTAGACATTCTATGTGCTCCTGCTTACTCAGTACTGCACATTACAATGTGAGGGTGGGAATGGCCATATGAGGGGAGATTACTATATGAGGGGAGAATTGATGGGAGGAATGGCTATATGAAGGGCAATGGCTATTTGGGGTGATGCCTTTATGGGGGGTGACTATATGAGGGAGAAATAGCTATATGGGGGGGCTATAAAAGGTGGAATGACTATATGAAGGGGAAATTAAGGGGAAATGGCATTATGAGGGGGGCTGACTATATGAATGGGGACTGGCTATGTGAGGGGATGTCTATATGAGGGAGGGGAATAACTATATGAGGAGGAAATGTTGTGAGGGGGAATAGCTATATAAGAGGGGGATAGGCTATTTAAGGGGAGAATGGCTATATGAAGGTGATTGACTATATGAGGGGGAATGGCTATATGAGGGGGGGATGACTACATGAGGGCATGACTTTAGGAATGGGGAATAGCTATATGAGGGAATGACTATATCAGGGGAAATAGATATATGAAATGATGGGAATGGCTATATGAATTTCATATAGCCATTCCTCCTCATATAGCCGTTCCCCCTCGTTTAGCCGCCGCCCCCTCATATAGTTGTTCCCCTTATTTCATATAGTCAATTTGCCTCATAGCTACTCCCCTCATTTCATATAGCCATTCCCCTCATTTCATATTTTGAATTGAGGGGAATGGCTATATGAAATTGGGGGATTGGACATTAAATTGGGGGATTGGAAATGAAATGGAGAGATTTCAACATTTGGTTATAATATGGCAATCACAATATTTACCTCCATTATTTTCTCCAAATTGGGCAGCCCAAATGAATACCTTTAATAATATATGCTGAGAGCTGTCCAAGCATATATATATCCTGAAAAGAACCACATAAAAACACAGAACTTACAATTCAATAGGTTCTAATTTGGGCCTAGGCACTGAAACAACATTTGCCTGCAGGGGTACTAGAGATTTTTTTTTCAGGGAACATTTTACCTATCCTCATTTCACTCGTATGTAACCATCTAATTCCTTCTAAATTAACAGTACACTTTTGGTGCATGCTTTGGTAAGTGCACCTAGCACATTTGCTTAACATGTCCATAGGTCCCTAAAATACTGTTATAAGGAAAAGTGTAAGTGGCTATTGCAAGAAAGTTATACATCATTTTTTACAATAGCATACTATAGGCTTGGCATGGCAGCATACATGAGACATACACTTACAGGCCACTTTATTAGGTACACTAATGGGCTGGTATACGTATTTCAGAAACTGCTCATCTACTGGGATATTCACTGAGAACAATTTCTGTGATTTTCTGAGAATGGTCTGAAAAAGAGAAAATATCCAGTGAGTGGCAGTTGGGTGGACAAAAATGCTTTGTTAAGGACAGAAGAGAATGGACAAACTGGTTCAAGAAGACAGAAAGGCAACAGTTACATAAATAGGCACTTGTTACATCCAACAGGGGTGGACATATCGCCTGTGCAGCCGGTTCAGCTGCACAGGGACCCAGCATGTGAGGGGCCTGCCGCCCTTTCATACTAATGCACTAATACAAATGAATGCAGCAGTGGCCTTTGGGAGCCGGGGTGCAGCGCTCAGCCGACTAGGCAGATGCTCCTCCAGCCTTTCTCTCAGAGGACAGCAGGGCCGCGGCACTCCCCTGCACTCACAGTCTCCCCGTTCACTGCTCCTCTCATGCTGTTTCCTCTGCTGTCCAGACTGAGGAGATAGGAGGGGGAGGGGCGGAGAGCACACTGGCGGCTGGAGGTAGAAGAGCTCATGCAGAGGGACCTGACTCTAAAACTAGAGGCTTAGTAAGTGCCCATGTGTCTATGTGTATGTGCAGGGCCGTTTGAAGGAATTTGGGGGCCCCAAGCAAAATGGACATGGAGGCCCCCCCTTTGATGTTCACGCACGTCACGCTCTAGGGCTGGCGTCAGGACATACTAACGCCGGCCCGTGAATTCTTGGAGCGCAATGTGAGCGAACGTCGATACGACGTACATTAGGTGCAGCAGTGTTCCCCCCACATTAGGTAGGCAGTGTCCCCCCCACATTAGGTGCAGCAGTGTTCCCCTCCACATTAGGTAGGCAGTGTTCCCCCCACATTAGGTGCAGCAGTGTTCCCCCCACATTAGGTGCAGCAGTGTTTCCCCCACTTTAGGTGCAGCAGTGTTCCCTACCCATACCCCCTGTCCAGACTCCCCCCCCCCCCACCCAGGGCCATTTTTTTTGGTGGGGGTTTGACTGCTGAGACCCCCACCTACAGCTCTGATGGGACAGTCAGGAGAATACACAATGATATCAGTGACCTGAGTGACGTCTTCTTTTCTTCTTCATCTCATCCAGAGACCAGGTCTTCCTCCAGCTCCATCTTCTCTGCAGAGTCTGACATCCAGACATCATTGGCTCCTCACTGTCAGCAGATCCTCATCATCTGCATGAAGACAGAAATCATCATAACCTTGCCAGAAAGTGTACCCTAAATAAAATACTGCCCCACACTGTACCCTGAATATAATACTGCTATACACTGTACCCTGAATATAATACTGACCCACAATGTACCCACTAAAAATAATACTGCCCCACACTGTACCCTGAGTATAATACTGCTGTACACTGTACCCTGAATATAGTACTGCCCCACACTGTACCCCTGAATATAATACTGCCACACACTGTACCCTAAATAAAATACTGCCCCACACTGTACCCTAAATATAATACTGCCCCACACTGTACCCTGAATATAATACTGCCATACACTGTACCCACTAAATATAATACTGCCACACACTGTACCCTGAATATAATACTGCTATACACTGTACCCTGAATATAATACTGCTATACACTGTACCCTGAATAAAATACTGCCCCACACTGTACCCTAAATAAAATAGTGCCCCACACTGTACCCTAAATAAAATACTGCCCCACACTGTACCCTGAATATAATACTGCTATACACTGTACCCTGAATAAAATACTGCTACACACTGTACCCACTAAATATAATACTGCCACACACTGTACCCAGAATACAATGCTGCTCCACACTGTATCCACTGAATATAATACTGCCACACATGCATACACATCATATATACATATACACCCCTCTTATCCTCTGTGTCCTCATCACCCCCATAACCCCCCGCCAAACCTCTCCTCATCATTACTATAACTCCCCCCCCACCTCTCCTCATCACTATTATAACCAGGGGGGGGGAGGGTTATGGGGGGGTGATGAGGAGAGGTGCAGGGGGGGCACCTCTCATCACCCTCATAACACCCCCCCTGCACCTCTCATCACCCCCATAACACCCCCCTGCACCTCTCAGCACCCCCATAACACCCCCCTGCACCTCTCAGCACCCCCATAACACCCCCCCTGCACCTCTCATCACCCCCATAACACCCCCCTGCACCTCTCATCACCCCATAACACCCTCCCTGCACCTCTCATCACCCCATAACACCCCCCCGCACCTCTCATCACCCCATAACACCCCCCTGCACCTCTCATCACCCCCATAACACCCCCTGCATCTCTCATGACCCCCATAACACCCCCCGTGCATCTCTCATGACCCCCATAACACCCCCTGCATCTCTCATCACCCCCATAACACCCCCTGCACCTCTCATCACCCCCATAACACCCCCCTGCATCTCTAATGACCCCCCATAACACCCCCCTGCATCTCTCATGACCCCCATAACACCCCCCTGCATCTCTCATGACCCCCATAACACCCCCCTGCATCTCTCATGACCCCCATAACCCCCCCCCCCCCTGCATCTCTCATGACCCCCATAACACCCCCCCTGCATCTCTCATGACCCCCATAACACCCCCTGCATCTCTCATGACCCCCATAACAAGTGCCCCACAGGTGAACGTCAAAGCCTGGTAAGCTACACAAGGGGTGAAGTCTAGTCAGTCCTAGTCAAGTCTGTCTAAATTCAGCGTGGGTCGGCGGGGCTGGGATGGAAAGTTTCCAGGCTAATGTTTATAAGTGATCCTTTAGTTTACTACTACTTAGGGTGTGTTCACATGGCCGTTTGCCCCCGTTTTTTTTTATCCCTGTTTCAGCTCTGTTTTTGCAGATTGTAAATGGATTAAAAATGGTTTAAAAAAAATCCCATTCATGTCAATGGGATTTTATGGGATTTTTTTACATTCCATTTACATCCGTGTGCACCCGTTTGCACTCATTTCCATGCACATGCAGTATTTTTTCTTCCGTGAAAAAAACGGAAGAAAACATGGACATCATAATTTTAACATTGAGGTCTATGGTAAACGGATGAACCTTTAATGTCATCCGTTTGCACCCGGGTTTAAAATATCCGTAATTACATCTGAGCATGCTCAGAAGAGGTGACATCAGCAGACTCCTACAGTGTTGTGGGACTACTACTAAATCTCATCACGGAAACAAGACTGTTCCATGATGGGAGTAGTAATTCCCGGGCTGCGGGAGTCTGCCGGTGGCTGGGGGGACTACACTAGTGTTTGTACTACTATCCTCATCATGGATCAGACTCTGTTCCATGATGGGGGTTGTAGTACAGGGGCTGAGGGATTGATCGCACCTGGTCTCACTTCTGAGAACCGATCCGATAAGAAGTTATTAAGCAGGGAAGCGGGCGGTATGGTCCGCAACCCTGCGATCACCGATGTATTTTACTTTCATTTTTAAATTCCCTGCGGGGAGCTCTGAATGGCCCGTACTGAGGAGCCAATCAGGGCTCCCTGCAGGGATTTTTAAAATGGACAATGTATATTAAAAGTGCTGTGGGGGCAAGATATATAGCGCTATGTATCTAGCCCCCCAGCGCATTTATAAAGATATAACCCCCGCCAGCGCAAAAATATATATCCTGCAGTATATATATGTGACCCCCCACAGGCACATTTATAATTATATACCCCGCCAGCGCAATTATCAATATATACCCCCCGCCAGTGCAATTATTTGACCCCCACCAGCGCATATGTCATTAATTCAGCGTTATCTGTGAATAATATTTTACTCGCAGAGCATCGCACCAGCCACCGCCAGCGCGATGCTGCTGATACAATACATATGCAGGGGCATACTATATAGAAGTGCTGTGGGGGCCAGATAATACTATATATCTGGCCCCCACAGCACTTCTGTATAATATGCCCCTGTAGCACTATGTATTAATAGTATTCTATCAGCAGCATCATGGCAGCGTCGGCTGGTGCGATGCTCTGCGAGTAAAATACTATTCACAGATAGTGCTGCATTAATGATATATGCACTGGCGGGGGGGGGTCACATTAATGCGCTGGAAGGTGGTATATATTGATAATTGCGCTTGCGAGGAGTATATAATTATAAAGGCGCAGGCGGGGGTTACATTATAAATGCGCTGGCGGGGGGGGGGTCACACATATATATACTGGGGGGGGGGGTATATATTTTTGTGCTGCCTGGGGTTATATCTTTATAAATGCGCTGGGGGGCTAGATATATAGCACTATATATCTTGCACCCCACAGCGCTTTTAATATACATTGTCCATTTTAAAAAGCCCGCAGGGAGCCCTGATTGGCCCCTCAGTATAGGCCATTCAGAGCTCCCCGCTGGGAATTTAAAAATGAAAGTAAAATACATTGTGTACATCGCAGGACCATGCCGCCCGCTCCCCTGCTTAATAACTTCTGATCGGATCAGGTCTCAGAAGTGAGACCCGGTGCGATCAATCCCTCAGCCCCTGTACTACTACCCCCATCTTAGAACAGTCTGTTCCATGATGGGGGTAGTAGTACAAGCACTAATGTAGCCTCCCCAGCCGCCGGCAGACTCCTGCAGCCAGGAATTACTACTCCCACCATGGAAACAAGTCTGTTCCATGATGGGAGTAGTACTAGTCCTGGCTGTGGGAGTCCGTAGGTGGATGATTTTTTTCATAAAAAAAAAACGGATTAAAAACGGTTACAAATGCTTCAAAACGGATACCCGTTTGATCAGCAGTTTCTATCCGTTTTTTAAATCTTTTTTTTTTTTTTTTTTTTTTTAAAGGAATGGGGGCAAACGGCCGTGTGAACGCACCCTAAGTTGTGAGACTGACTGTTGTTTTTGGAGATACCACTGTTGTTTTCCAGGTTTTCTGCAACGTTCAAGGAAAGTGCCTGGTGGGCTAACCAAGAACTCTTCATAACCATTTTACGTACGTTTATGTGCCCGGCTTACAGCCATGATCCTTTAATACAGACTCTTCTGTACCAGAACTGTGAGGTACTTCAAACTACTTAAAGAGTAATATATTTTGTGTAGTTAACCCCCTGGGACACCTTTTAATAAAGTGTATATACAATGTTTGCAAAAAATATCTGTGGTGCTAGTGTTCTTTTATTCATGGCAGTTGTATAGGAGGTGTCCTGACCCTGTCATAAGAAGCATATCCAATCACCTCATCGCCATGCATGCTAGGTATATAGAATAAAGTGTCAATGTATATAAAAGTTACCATTCTCTAGCATATTAATGTCCAGTCACTATAGAATAGCTAATTCTAATATAATTTCATGTACAGATGCAGTCAGTAATGTACATAGCATATTTTGTGTTCCAAAAATAGTCACATGTCATATTTAGTCAGGACTGTAGCCTTGATAGTCACTTTATTCATTCCACATCAGTCATCAAATGTCTGATGTTTATTGTTTCCTGTCCACTGTGCACAGGGTTCTCTTCTTGCCAGAAAGTTCTACTGAAAGGCATAAGTAGCATGTAAGGTGGCAGAGCTATTGTGTACCTATGTAATATTTTCATGTGTTGTATACCCCAGGTATATAAGTTGTACCCTATATTGTGTGATGTATTTACCATGTGATTGTTACCCAGGAGGTTCTAGTGACCAGCCGATGCAAAGGTTACCTATAGGATCCCTGCTATTATCCCCCAATAAAGTCCTGGTTGGAGCTAGCCTCACTCTCTTTCCACGCTCTTGTTCCTGAGGTCCAGTGCAGTCAAGTCATCTTATTGTGTGTGTCCAGAGCATTGGGGGCCTCAAGTCAAGTCCTGCAGCCACAAGTCAAGTCCTGCAGCCATAAGTCATGTCCTGCAGCCAAAAGTCAAGTCCACAGTAAGCTAAAGTCACAGCCCTGTCAGTCAAGTCAAGTCTTCTGTCTATTCAGTGTGGCCTGCACTAAATTCTCCCATCCACTACAAGTCCTGTACGGTCTCTGTGTCACTGGTCACCTCCTTGGGCCCTGGCTGTACTGCATAGACTGTAACAACTGTCTACCCTCAGTAAAACTACCGTTGTTCCATAACATGCTGTCGGTGTCTTCATTGCCCCCATGCCTAGCCCAGGATCCAGCAGTATACCTTCGGGTGGTTAAGGCTAAACCACACCCTGGCATCACAAACACAAGGGGTAAATACCATCTGCCCCTAGGGTAATAACATCTGCTCTGCACCACACACCCTGTCATTACCACATTCATATGCCTTTAAATGTTGTTACCAAGTCATGTAACCAGGGAGGGTGTCAGTGACCAGGTGACTTGTGAGGTGACCTATAGGACTCCCCAAAAGACCTCCGATATAAAAAAAAGGGAGGAGCTAGTTCACTCTCTTGAGTTCCAGTCTTTGCTGAGTACAGAACAGTCAAGACCTGAGAGTGTCTGGTGTCCTGAAGAGACCCAAGGCCTAACTACGCAGCCACTCCACCACCACCAAGTGCCCCACAGGTGAACGTCAAAGCCTAGTAAGCTACACAAGGGGTGAAATCTAATCAGTCCTAGTCAAGTCAGTCAAGTCTGTCTAAATTCAGCGTGGATCTGCAGCATTCTGTCCAAGTCCATTACAAGTCCCCGCGAGAACGCAAGTCTCCTAAGTCCCTGGTCATCTCCTTGGGCCTAACTGAGCTGTAATGACTATTCCATCTGTCTGCCTCAGTAAAGCTGCCATTGTTCTATAACTTGGCATTGGAGTCATTATTTGCCCCGCGCCTAGCCTAGGATTCAGCAGCCATACCTCGGGTGGAGCAGAGGTAAACCCCACCCTGGCGTTACGAATACAAGTGGTTAATGCCATCTGCCCCTAATGTAATAACATCTGCCCTCACCACATTTGTTTTGTGTGTATATGATGTATATGTATAGTCAGAGGAAACCCTTCTTTGAGGCCATTAAGACCGCCAGCTAATGCCTTGCGCTGGTGAGGGCCTCATTCTGGCAAGTACTGTACATCAGCGTCCCGGTCCAATCAACCCCTCTGATACTTTGTGCTGCGTGCAGACCTGTCTCCTCAGCCGATGCCTCATCATGCCTGCGACCTGTGCATTTGCCTGTTTCAGGTGTGTTCATCACCAACTCGTGTTTATCACGCAGCCTCCATTATTCTGCAGCGGCTAGTAAGCATTAACCCCTTCCCTCTTTATCATTTTGCACTTTTGTTTTTTTTTCCTCCTCACCTTCAAAAAATCATAACACTTTAAATTTTCCACCTACAGACCCATATGAGGGCTTGTTCCTTGTGCCAACAAATGAAATTTGTAATGCCATTAATAATTTCACCACAAAATCTACAGGGAAACCAGAAAACAAGTTAGTTGTGGGGCAAAATAAAAAAAATAAAAAAAACGCCATTTTGTAATTTTTAGTGGCTTGCGTTTTTACACAGTGCAGTTTTTGGTAAAATTGACACCTTATATTTATTTTGTAGGTCCATACGGTCGCAATGATACCCAATTTATATAGGTTTGATTTTATTTTACTACTAAAAAAATATATATAACTACATTGATCTGAAGTTTGACTACAGTGATCTGAAGTTTTTATCGGTACCATTTTTGTTTTGATCAGACTTTTTGGTATCTTTTCATAAGTTTTTTTAGGGTATACAAAATGACCATAAATACGTAATTTTGGACTTGCCATTGACCATGCGGTTTAATATATAGTTTGGACATTTACACACGTGGTGATCCCACATATGTTTATTTTTATTTACATATATTTTTTTTTAATGGGGGGTGATTAAAACTTTTATTCAGGGAGGGGTTAAATCACATTTATTCACTTTTTTTTACACTTTTCTATAGCTTCTATAGGGCACTATTACTTGCAATCCTTAGATTGAATACACTGAACAATGCTATGCCATTGCATAGCATTGATCAGTGTAATCTGTGCTCCATTGCTCCAGCCTGGATCTCAGGCTTGGAGCAATGGAGCGACGATCGGGACGCCGCGATTTCACAGCGGCGGTCCTGAATAGCTCTGCTGAGCTAACCATCAACTGTTAACTCCTGTTTTAGATGCTGCGATCAGCTTTGAATGAGGTATCTAAAGGGTTAATACCGTACATCAGCTGGATTGGCGATCTCCGGTATTAGCCGCGGGTCCTGGTTGCTCATAGCAAACAGGACCCACTGGGAATGATGCCCGCTCACCTGCTGAGTGCCGGGCACTAGCTGTAATAGCTGTAATAAAGTAAATACTGACCGTGCTCTGGTATTATCCCTGCACTGTGACATGACTGTGTATTATCCCTGTTCTGTGACATCACTGTGTATTATCCCTGCACCGTGACGTCACTGTGTATTATCCATGTACTGTGACATCACTGTGTATTATCCCTGTATGGATATGCAGGATAATGCACCATGTCACAAAGCTCAAGTCATCTCAAACTGGTTTCTTGAACATGACAATACGTTCACTGTACTCCAATGGCCTCCACAGTCACCAAACACAAAAGAACACCTTTGGAATGTGGTGAAACTGGAGATTTGCATCATGGATGTGCAGCTGACAAACCTGCAGCAACAGCGTGATGCTATCACGTCCTTATGGACCAAATAAAGGCCTCCTTGTCTGCCACTGTAGTACTCCTATTAGGCCCTTACCTTGAAGTGTATTATATCTGTAAGCAGAAGCATGATTAAAGGGGTACTCCGCTGTTAGACATCTTATCCCCTATCCAAAGGACCCCCGCGATCCCCCTGTAGCAGCCCGTTACCTCAACAGCCCGGAGCTATGTTTTCTCCGAGGCTGATGATGGGTGGTGCAGGGGACGGTGTGACGGCCTTTCCATAGACTTGCATTGAGGGGGGCGGGCGTGACGTTACGAGGGGGCGGGGTCATGACATCACGATGCCCCGGCCCCTGTACCGCCCATCATTAGCAAAACAAAAACAACAAAAACTGTTTTTTGGACAACTAATTGTTGCAACTTGGTGGCATATATGTTTTTGTCCTTGGACTTCTATCTTCAGTCCACTTTGTACCCACGAATTGGGGTGTTTGGTCCTGGGGTTCCCTGATTGGGACAATATCGGCATTATTATCTGCACATGGTCATTTTCAAAGGTCTTACTATCTATGTGCGGACTATCCTTGATTTCATCAAGCAACTGCCATAATTGGTTGGGATATTATATTGCCACACTTATAACGGCATTTTATGGCTATATCGTGCCATACTCCGAATTTATGATTATGTCAACATGGATATCTGTTGATGTCTCTTCCATGTGCATATTATGTTGTAATCCTGGACCAAACAACCTTCTTTTCTTCATGACTGACTGACTGACTATCTTTGACCCACTGACGCTGCACTAATCCATCTTAATTTAATTTTTGTATCTATTAACTTGTGTTGTGCCTACTAATCATGTCATCTAACATTTATGTGTTTACTAATTGTGTTATTTAATATCTCTACTGTGTTTGTGATACCTCATTGGCCTCCTCTCGTTCCCTGATTGTCGGGTAAAACGCGTTGGTTAGAGAGGTTAGCTTATCCATTACTATGAGTATCAAATCTTTTGAATCTATTCCCTATCCACACTTAGTTTAGGAGTATCCACCTTAGATAGGCAGGAACTCTAGTGTAGCTATTCACCTGTACCCCATCTCCCCTATCCTCCACGTTATGTGGTTTATGTTTATGTACACATTGTATGTTGGGCACCTTATTTTTGAGTAAATAATATTTTCTATAATCTTGGTTTGCCTAATTGGTGTTTTCTTTAATTAAAAAATATTCTATTATATGCACCAAAGGGCCCTCTTTCATCATTCTGGTTTTGGGGTACCAGTTATCTACTTCCTCTTCTAGTGTTTTAATATTAATGTTATACAACTTTATTATATCAATTGATGTTCAATCATTACTATTTCAAGAACACAGCTTGTTGTTCGTAAAGGGAACTTATACATTAGCGGTCAAAAATCCATTCTAAGCTAGTCCTGTTCACAAAACTAAGTTTAAAAAAGGGATTAGGCTGGTTTCACATCTCTTTTCACCAGTATGTCAGAGGTATGCACCGGAAACCCATCAAAAAAGAATGCCAACTTAAGGGTGATGAAATGGATCAGAAGGTGATCAAGGGGTTGATGAAATGGCATAGAGGGCAGCAGCCAAATTTGTATTGCTGATATTGGTATCATGTGAGATGTAGGACGGTCAACGTGATACATGCAACTGGTGGTACGGTGAGGAGTGTGTCATAAAACTTTGCACTTTTGAAAAAAAAAGGGTGTCACCAACATGAAAAGTTTGGAAATCTCTGAGCAAAGGGTTAAGTCTGGAGACCAGATTTGTGTTGCTAAGAGGATTGCCTAGACTAATACATGTAAACATGGCTGCATCTAGTGGTAGTTCTATTAATCATTCATCCATTTCCTGTTCTTTACATTATACTAATACATCATAAAGTGCTGAGCACAGACGCATTAGGAATAATTTCCCTGTCTACGCACATTCAGTATATGCTAACCCAATTTTACAAGAAACCTGTCAATATGTTTGAAATGTACCAATACCTCTAGTTTTGAGAAATTTGAAAGCACCAATAAATTGTCATAAATCTTACTATGTGGTAAAACACAAAATCAGATTAAGTTATCAAGCAGACAAAAAGCTGATGGTCAGACTGATAGGTCAGGATGGAAGCTCAGATTTATGAGTGGTGGTAATGAAACCATGAGATACATGATAGACAACGCTTTTCTCCACAGAAATTGCAGAATAAAAAGATTTTCTAAATAGTAACAACATTCAATGAAGTTACAGAAGTCAAGTCCCTGCAGAGAACACAGGATTGGTTGTTGTATTTGCCTTTGTGGTGAGGGTGTGATGGAAGGGCAGATGTTGTAACCCTTAGGGCAGATGTTATTAACCCTTGGTATTCGTGACACCAGGGCGTGGTTATCCTCTACACCACCAGAGGCATGGCCGCTGGTTCCTGGGGCAGGCGCAGGGCAAATAATTGCTCTGATGCAAGGTTAAACAACAACGGTAGCTTTACTGAGGCAGACAGATGTTATAGTTTCTTTACAGCTCAGTTAGGCCCAAGGAGATGACCAGTGACTTTAGGAGACCTGCGGGCTCACTGGGACTTGTAGTGGACTTATTATGCAGTCCCACAATGACTTTAGATTTTACAGACTTGACTATTCTGACTAGACTTCTCCCCTGTGGTTGCTTGCCAGGTTTTGACTTTCACCTGAAGGGGGTTCAATGATGATGGAAGCATGGCTGCGTGGTTAGGCCTTGGTCTCCCTTAGGAACACAAGACACTCTCAGCACTTGACTGTACTGCTCCTCAGCAAAAACTCTAGACTGAACTGACTAGCTCCTCCCCAGTATATATGGGATTAATTTGGAGGAGTCCCATAGGTCACCAACAAATCACCTGGTCACTGGTACGATCCTTGGTTACAGAGGCTTAGTAACAACACTTTTATTTACCACATTACTATAATATATTAACTCTATACACAACATAAGAGGTGATTAGAGTCCTGAGGAGTGTGGGGCCAGGGGACTGGGACTGAGTCCACCTGATAGGACCAAACAGTGTACAGAAGGGCCACTTCTGTACTGGGCCACCACACCTTAGTGTTACAGAATCTCCCTTTTTTTGTAGGGTTGCTTTAAATTTCTGGCAAATCCATATCCTGATCACTGTAGTATTGGGCCAGTCTCAGGCTATGAAGTCGGCAGGAGACAAGTATCCTGCCGGCTGACCACCATCGGAGTTAGGCTTTAAAGCCATCTCATTGATGAACCAAAACAATTAGGCACATGATTGGCATGGACTGAGTATTGTGCTGCAATGGTAAAATAGAAGGCACTTGGTAAGCAAATAAACAGCAAGATACTTATAAAAGAGTATACTTTGTTGGCCTCTGGTTTTTGCACAGTCTGATATCATACAAACAAGCCTGTTGCTTAGAGGCCTCTATGTTGGCCTCCGTACATATAGTAAAATATGTTTTACAACATTTTAAAGGGATACTCTGCCCTAGACATCTTATCCCCTATCCAAAGGATAAGGGATAAGATGTCAGATCGCCAGGGTCCCAATGCGGGGGACCCCCGGGATCTACCATGCAGCACCCACCTTTAGCGGCTTTCGGAACTGCTGGAGGTCCTCAGGCAGAGTCCATCTCGACCGTAGGCTTGCATTGAGGGGGCGGAGCGTGACATCACACAGGGGCGGAGCTGTGACATCACTTTGCTCCATCCCCGTGATCGCCAGTAATCAGACCCGGAGCGAACACCCTCCGGGGACTGATTCTATCGGGGTGCGGCGTGGAAGATCACGGGGGTCCCCAGCTGCGGGACCCCCGCGATCAGGCTAAGATAAGATGTCTTAGTGCTGCTTTAAAATATCTATGGAAAACGGTGTAATCAAATTGTAGATTCACCTAATAAAAATTAACTGATTCAATATTGAGCTGATTCCTGTTTAACCCCTTAAGGACGCAGGACGTAAATGTACGTCCTGGTGCGGTGGTACTTAACGCACCAGGACGTACATTTACGTCCTAAGCATAACCGCGGGCATCGGAGCGATGCCCGTGTCATGCGCGGCTGATCCCGGCTGCTGATCGCAGCCAGGGACCCGCCGGCAATGGCCGACGCCCGCGATATCGCGGGCGTCCGCCATTAACCCCTCAGGAGCCGGGATCAATACAGATCCCGGCATCTGCGGCAGTGCGCGATTTGAATGAATGATCGGATCGCCCGCACCGCTGCTGCGGGGATCCGATCATTCATAACGCCGCACGGAGGTCCCCTCTCCTTCCTCCGTGCGGCTCCCGGCATCTCCTGCTCTGGTCTGTGATCGAGCAGACCAGAGCAGGAGATGACCGATAATACTGATCTGTTCTATGTCCTATACATAGAACAGATTGTATTAGCAATCATGGTATTGCTATGAATAGTCCCCTATGGGGACTATTCAAGTGTAAAAAAAAATGTAAAAAAATGTAAAAGTAAAAGTAAAAAAAAGTGAAAAATCCCCTCCCCCAATAAAAAAGTAAAACGTCCGTTTTTTCCTATTTTACCCCCAAAAAGCGTAAAAATTTTTTTTTTATACACATATTTGGTATCACCGCGTGCGTAAATGTCCGAACTATTAAAATAAAATGTTAATGATCCCGTACGGTTAACGGCGTGAATGAAAAAAAATAAAAAAAGTCCAAAATTCCTACTTTTTTAATACATTTTATTAAAAAAAAATTATAAAAAATGTATTAAAAGTTTTTTATATGCAAATGTGGTATCAAAAAAAAAGTACAGATCATGGCACAAAAAATGAGCCCCCATACCGCCGCTTATACGGAAAAATAAAAAAGTTAGAGGTCATCAAAATAAAGGGATTATAAACGTACTAATTTGGTTAAAAAGTTTGTGATTTTTTTTAAGCGCAACAATAATATAAAAGTATGTAATAATGGGTATCATTTTAATTGTATTGACCCTCAGAATAAAGAACACATGTCATTTTTACCATAAATTGTACGGCGTGAAAACGAAACCTTCCAAAATTAGCAAAATTGCGTTTTTCGTTTTAATTTCCCCACAAAAATAGTGTTTTTTAGTTGCGCCATACATTTTATGATATAATGAGTTATGTCATTACAAAGGACAACTGGTCGCGCAAAAAACAAGCCCTCATACTAGTCTGTGGATGAAAATATAAAAGAGTTATGATTTTTAGAAGGCGAGGAGGAAAAAATGAAAACGTAAAAATTTAATTGTCTGAGTCCTTAACGCCAAAATGGGCTGAGTCCTTCAGGGGTTAAACACTATTTATCCACTCTTCTACAATTCTGACTGAATGAAGGTTCTGACTGAATGAATATTGGTTTTCTTCATGTATCGAAATAGCTGACTTATTTTATCATAGGTAATGCAGTTGATGAATTAAATCTAGTTTAATTGAATAGGAAAGTCAACAGAACATACAATAGATAATGGATATTTCATGGATGAAAGAGATCAGGTTGATCAAAATGAGTCTATCCAATCTTCGTGTATCATGAATACTGAACAAAGCTATACATAGTAAAAATAACAACAACCTTAACCCCTTAAGGACCCGGGGGGTTTCGGTTTTTGCATTTTAGTTTTTTCCTCCTTACCTTTAAAAAATCACAACTCTTTCAATTTTGCACCTAAAAATTCATATGATGGCTTATTTTTTGCGCCACCAATTCTACTTTGTAATGACGTCAGTCATTTTACCCAAAAATCTATGGCGAAATGGAAAAAAAAATCATTGTGAGACAAAATTCAAAATGTTTTAACTTTTGGGGGCTTCCGTTTCTACGCAGTACATTTTTCGGTAAAAATGACACCCTCTCTTTATTCTGTAGGTTATATGATAAAAATTATTTCCTACTTATATAGGTTTGATTTTGTCGTACTTCTGGAAAAAATCATAACTACATGCAGGAAAATTTATACGTTTAAAATTAGTTTTTTGCATTGTGTTTTTGTATTGATCGGACTTATTGATTGCTTTTTATTCATTTTTTTCACGATATAAAAAGTGACCAAAAATACACTATTTTGGACTTTGGGATTTTGTTGCGCGTACGCCATGGACCATGCGGTTTAATTAATGATATATTTTTATAATTTGGACATTTCCGCACGTGGCGATACCACATATGTTTATTTTTATTTACACAGTTTATTTTTTTAAATGGGAAAAGGGGGGTGATTCAAACTGTTTTTTTTTAGGGAAGAGGTGAAATGACCTTTATTAACTTATTTTTTCACTTTTTTTTTTTTTTGCAATGTTATAGCTCCCATAGGGGGCTATAACACTGCACACACTGATCTTTTACATTGATCAGTGGTTTCTCATAGGAAACCATTGATCAATGATTCTGCCGCTTGACTGCTCATGCCTGGATCTCAGGCACTGAGCAGTCATTCGGCGATCAGAAACTGAGGGGGCAAGGTAAGAGACCCACCTGCTGTCTCACAGCTGTTCGGGATGCTGTCATTTTGCCGAGGACATCCCGAAGAGTCCCCTGAGCTAACCGGCAATGATTTACTTTCACTTTAGATGTGGCGTTCCCTGCGAGCAGTGCCGTGATATTAGCTACGGGCCCCAGCTGTTGTTAGAGACCGGGCCCGACCCGCTATAGAACGGGAGCGGACTCATGACCTATCGGTGCGTCATGGGTCCTTAAAAGGTTAAAGGGGTACTCCGGTGGAAAACTTTTTTTCTTTTTCTTAACCCCTTGGGGACGGAGCCTATTATGACCCTAAGGACGGGAGCATTTTTTGCAAATCTGACCACTGTCACTTTAAGCATTAATAACTCTGGAATGCTTTTACTTATAAATTTGATTCCGAGATTGTTTTTTCGTGACATATTCTACTTTATGTTAGTTGTAAATTTTCGGCGATACTTGCATCCTTTCTTGGTGAAAAATTCAAAAATTTCATGAAAAATTAGAAAATTTTGCATTTTTCTAACTTTGAAGCTCTCTGCTTATAAGGAATATGGATATTCCAAATAAATTATATATTGATTCACATATACAATATGTCTACTTTATGTTTGCATCATAAAATTTATGAGTTTTTACTTTTGGAAGACACCAGAGGGCTTCAAAGTTCAGCAACAATTTTCCAATTTTTCGCAAAATTTTCAAAATCGGAATTTTTCAGGGACCAGTTCAGGTTTGAAGTGGATTTGAAGGGTCTTCTGGTTAGAAATACCCGATAAATGACCCCATTATAAAAACTGCACCCCTCAAAGTATTCAAAATGACATTCAGTCAGCGTTTTAACCCTTTAGGTGTTTCACAGGAATAGCAGCAAAGTGAAGGAGAAAATTCAAAATCTTAATTTTTTACACTGGCATGTTTTTGTAGACCCAATTTTTGAATTTTTACAAGGGGTAAAAGGAAAAAAAATCCTCTCAAAATTTGTAACCCAATTTCTCTCGAGTAAGAAAATATCTCATATGTGTATGTCAAGTGTTCGGCGGGTGCACTAGAGGGCTCAGAAGCGAAGGAGCAACAATGGGATTTAGGAGAGTGAGTTTTTCTGAAATGATTTTTGGGGGGCATGTCCCATTTAGGAAGCCCCTATGGTGCCAGAACAGCAAAAAAAAACACATTGCACACTATTATGGAAACGACACCCCTCAAGGAACGTAACAAGGGGTACGGTGAGCCTTAACACCCCACAGGTGTTTGACAACTTTTTGTTAAAGTTGGATGTGTAAATGAAAAAAAAATATTTTTCCACTAAAATGCTGGTTTTTCCCCAAATTTTACTTTTTTACAAAGGGTAATAGGAGAAAATGCCCCCCAAAATTTGTAACCCCATTTCTTCTGAGTATGGAAATACCCCATGTTTGGACGTCAAGTGCTCTGCGAGCGAACTACAACGCTCAGAAGAGAAGGAGCGCCATTGAGCTTTTAGAGAGATAATTTGTTTGGAATGGAAGTCGGGGTCCATGTGCATTTACAAAGCCCCCCGTGGTGCCAGAACAGTGGACCCCCCCCACATGTGACCCCATTTTGGAAACTACACCCCTCACAGAATGTAATAAGGGGTACAGTGAGCATTTACACCCCACTGGCAATTGACAGATCTTTGGAACAGTGGGCTGTGCAAACAAAAAAATAAAATTTTTAATTTTCACGTACCACTGTTCCAAAAATCTTTCAGACCCATGTGGGGCGTAAATGCTCACTGTACTCCTTATTACATTACACAAGGGGTGTAGTTTCCAAAATGGGGTCACATGTGGGTATTTATTTTTTGCATTTATGTCAGAACCGCTGTAATATCAGCCACCCCTGTGCAAATCACCAATTTAGGCCTCAAATGTACATAGTGCGCTCTCACTCCTGAGCCTTGTTGTGCGCCCGCAGAGCATTTTACGCCCACATATGGGGTATTTCCGTACTCAGGAGAAATTGTGTTACAAATTTTGGGGGTCTTTTTTTCCTTTTACCTCTTGTGAAAATAAAAAGTAAAGGGCAACACCAGCATGTTAGTGTAAAAATAATTTTTTTTTTACACTAACAGGCTGGTGTAGACCCCAACTTTTCCTTTTCATAAGGGGTAAAAGGAGAAAAAGCCCCCCAAAATTTGTAGTGTAATTTCTCCCGAGTACGGAAATACCCCATATGTGACCCTAAACTGTTTCCTTGAAATACGACAGGGCTCCGAAGTGAGAGAGCGCCATGCGCATTTGAGGACTAAATTAGGGATTGCATAGGAGTGGACATAGGGGTATTCTATGCCAGTGATTCCCAAACAGGGTGCCTCGCCTCCAGCTGTTGCTAAACTCCCAGCATGCCTGGACAGTCAGTGGCTGTCCGGAAATGCTGGGAGTTGTTATTTTGCAACAGTTAGAGGCTCCGTTTTGGAAACACTGCTGTACAATACGTTTTTCCTTTTTATTGGGGGGGGGGGGGGGGCACAGTGTAAGGGGGTGTTTATGTAGTGTTTTACTCTTTATTATGTGTTAGTGTAGTGTAGTGTTTTTAGGGTACATTTACACTGGCGGGTTACGGTGAGTTTCCCGCTAGGAATTTGCGCTGCGGCGAAAAGCAGCTCATACTTGAAGCAGGAAACTTGCTGTAAACCCGCCCGTGTGAATGTACCCTGTACGTTCACATGGGGGGGAGGGGCAAACCTCCAGCTGTTTCAAAACTACAACTCCCAGCATGCACGGTCTGTCAGTACATGCTGGGAGTTGTAGTTTAGCAACAGCTGGAGGCACACTGGTTGGAAAATACTGAGTTGGGTTCTGTTACCTAACTCAGTATTTTCCAACCAGTGTGCCTCCAGCTGTTGCAAAACTACAATTCCCAGCATGTCTGATCACAGAAGGGCATGCTGGGAGATGTAGTTATGCAACAGCTGGAGGTACTCAACTACAATTCCCAGCATGCCGAGACAGCTGTTTTCTGTGTGGGCATGCTGGAATTTGTAGTTTTGCAACATCTGGAGTGCTACAATTTAGAGACCACTGAACAGTGATCTCCAAACTGTTGATGCAAAACTACAACTCCCAGCATGCCCAGACAGCAAACAGCTGTGTGGGCATGCTAGGAGTTGTAGTTTTGCAAGATCTAGAGGGCAGTATGGAGATCACTGTGCAGTGGTCTCTAAACTGCAGACCTCCAGCTGTTGCAAAACTACAAATTCCAGCATGGCCACACAGCAAACAGCTGTCTGGGCATGCTGGGAGTTGTAGTTTTGCAACATCTGGAGGGCTACAGTCTAGAGACCACTATAGTGGTCTCAGACTGTAGCCCTCTAGATGTTGCTATGCAACTACTCACCGGCTTCCGTCGCATCCGGGAGCCGTCCTCTTCTGCCGCACGCCGCCGCAGATCTCCGTCGCCGCCGCCGATCCCCGTCGCTCCGCTGCCTCCGGAGGGGTAAGTGGACTCCGGCGCCGCTCCTCTTCGTTTTCCCCGTTCTTCCCCGCCTATTGTGGGTGGGCAGGACGGGGAAAACGAAAGTAAACCCCTCCGCCCCAGATCTGCTATTGGTGGTCGCGTCTAGACCACCAATAGCAGAGATAGGAGGGGTGGCACCCGTGCCACCTCACTACTATCGCTACAGGGGGATCGTGGGTGTCTTAGACACCCGCGATCCCCCTTCTATTCCGGGTCACCGGGTCACCATAGACCCGTAATGACCCGGAATCGGCGCAAATCGCAAGTGTGAATTCACTTGCGATTTGCGCCGATCGCCGACATGGGGGGGGGGGGGGTCTAATGACCCCCCTGGGCATTTGCACGGGGTGCCTGCTGATAGATATCAGCAGTCACCCGGCCCGGTCCCCGCCCGGCGCGCGGCGGGGGCCGAAATTCCCACGGGCGTATGGATACGCCCTTCGTCCTTAAGTACCAGGACGCAAGGGCGTATGCATACGCCCTTTGTCCCCAACAGGTTAAAAGCAACTGATGTCAGAAAGTTAAACAGATTTGTAAATTACTTCTATTAAAAAAAATCTTAATCATTCCAGTACTTAGTGGCTGTATACTACAGAGAAAATTATTTTCTTTTTGGATTTCTTTTCTGTCACAACTACAGTGCTCTCTGCTGACACCTCTGTCCATGTCAGGATCTGTCCAGAGCAGGAGAAAATCCCCATAGCAAACATATGCTGCTCTGGACAGTTCCTAAAATGGACAGAGGTGTCAGCAGAGAGCACTGTGGTCATGACAGAAAAGAAATCCCAAAAGAAAAGAATTTCCACTTTAGTATACAGCCACTAATAAGTACTGGAAGGATTAAGAATTTTTAATAGAAGTAATTTACAAATCTGTTTAACTTTCTGGCACCAGTTGATTTAAAAAAAAAAAGTTTTCCACTGGAGTACCTCTTTAACAGGCTTACTTGTGTAATGTATACTAACATTAGAGACCCTAGAGTTTTTGACCACCCTATTTTAAAAATGGTATTCATCAACTAGGGGTAACCTTACAGGGTACTCCTCAGATTAGATAAGTGGTGACATGTGCAGTTGAAAGGAAAAACAGAAACGAGTGTTGGAATCAACATCACCTACACTATATGCTGCTGTCAGTTGATCTTTGAAGTTTATGTCCAGCCAAATATGACTTTCTCCTGTAGTACCCAAGAGAAAAGTTCTGAAGTATGAGATATGAACATTTGCATGATAGCATAAAAAGCAAAAATTGGTCAGCACATCCTACACAACTATTATATATAACAAGTAAACAGGTGCCAGCTGCTATGGCTGAACTACAAATGCAAACAAGAGAATTACAGCAGCACACTGCTAGTGCTAAGATATGTGTGAAATATAACCCGTATTACAGTGCAATACTGCTATAGAGAAAAATAGAGGTTCTTAGCTTACCATTTGGCCAAAAAGTGTGTACCATCCCACCATGACAGGGTGACCTCATTTAGGACAGAACCCACACTATAGATATGCCTCTCTTGGGCTAACACTAACCCTTCAGTTTCTGGGCATGTAAGATCCAGCTATTCCCTACTTAAAAACACCTATTGGAATGGGTGGAGTGCATGTCATAATATTATTTATTTATGTTTTTTTTACTCAAAAGTAGTTAACATCATATCAATTTTAATGGCTAACACAGTACCTACCACACTTCTTTAAATGTACATTTATTACGGTTATTTGGTGTTAATTACTGTTATTTGGTGGTGTTTGCAGTCACTAAACAGCCCACGTAGTACAATTAATCTGCCTCTCCTCTGACCCACAAATATTAGAAACAGCATTGTCTCTAATTAAACTAGAGAAAGTAAAACCGAAAGGCAGTATTTATAACAGTCCTTCCTGTTTTCCATCCTATAATATGAATGTGAGTGCATTACGGGAAGTGACAAGCTGATTCTGGAATTTCTAGAGCTGGATTCTTTTACACATGACAATACTGATAGATGTTTGTTCTGTTTGCCAGAGGTCATCATTTCAGGCAGTGGATGACTAGTTATGAAATCTACATAGCAAACACTGTTGATGCATTCAATTATTACAGACTCAAAAGGAAAGGCACCATAAATAACAATACTTCGCAACCTGAGAATGTAGGATATTGTTCACCACATAAGTGAATATGACAGCATGAATGTCTATTTTGTAAGAGCTGTTTATTTATTTCAGATTCAAATTTAAAGGAGTAGTCCAGTGCTAAAAAAAACACATCCCCTATAATATGGGGGGGGGTAAATTTTAAATCAAGGGGGTCTGACCGCTGGGGCCCACTGTGATCTCCCGTATGGGGCCCCAGCTCGCTGGCCAGAGAGCGCGTGTCGACCAGCGTACAAAGCGGCGGTCGACACCCCCCCTCAATACAGCGCTATGGCAGAGCCGGAGATTGCCGAAGGCAGTGCTTCGGTTCTGCCATAGAGTTGTATTGAGGGGGCGTGTGAGCTGATTGACACGCCCCCTTCCCGCGGGCTGCCAGGGCCCCGTACGGGAGATTGCGGGGGGTCCCAGCGGTTGGACCCCCCTGCAATCTGAAACTTATCCCCTATTCTTAGGATATGGGATAAGTTTTTAAAGACTGGAGATCCCCTTTAAAAATGTCACCTACAATGTGGTCATCTAGACACCACATTTAATTAATCAAGGTGGTTGCCCCATTTTATAACTCAGCATGCTTAGAATGACAAAAGGGGATAAAATATTAAAGTGTTCATCTAAAGCTTTTTCACAAATGACTATTGGGCAGCAGTGTGCACAACAGTCATTTGTTAAATACGATCCATTTCAAAATTGGTGCCAAGATGGCTGAACGGGGAGCTTTTTTCCAACTCCCAGCTGCATTCAGTTGTATTTGCTGTCCTATAAGAGGCTGAGATTCCCGCTGCACCTCAATAGGGCATGTTTCCAGCAGCAAGATCCAGTGTAATGGAATTCCTTACAGCTCAACACTGTCGAATTTTAAGAACCTATATAGCTTTCATTTGAACCACAAACTTTGTGATTTGAGAACCAAAGCTTGGTGGCTCTTGTGACTGGGCATGTCTGTCCACTTATTACCCACAGAACAACCCTTTTGTTATCAGATCGTATTCACCTATAGGTTTTATTCAAGTAAGTGAAAAGCTCATAACAATGAATGTATGTAGACAACACTTTCTGAACGTAATCAACCATAACTTAATGCTCCTCGCAGTTTGGGCAGCATAACCCTTATGACTGGTTCCCATTAACAAAAATCAGTGCCCAATCTTACCAAATGTTACTTGTGTTCTTGCGCCTAAACAAGAAACTAATGGTCTAAATCTATGGCTATTTGGCATCTATTGTAAGATCAACAATAGCAAGTGAAATATAACTCCCAAACTTTAACGAGTACCTGCCATATCCAGAAAAAAATGTTATATGTTACTTAGTACTTAAAGGGGTACTCCGGTGAAAACCTTTTTTTTTTTTTTTTTTTTTAAATCAACTGGTGCCAGAAAGTTAAACAGATTTGTGAATTACTTCTATTAAAAAATCTTAATCCTTCCTGTACTTATTAGCTGCTGAATACTACAGCGGAAACTTTTTTGTTTTTGAAACACAGAACTGTCTGCTGACATCACTTGCACAGTGCTCTCTGCTGACATCTCTGTCCATTTTATGAACTGTCCAGAACAGCATGTTTGCTATGTGGATTTCCTTTTACCCTGGACAGTTCCTAAAATGGACAGAGATGTCAGCAGAGAGCACTGTGCTCATGATGTCAGCAGACAGCTCTGTGTTTCAAACGGAAAAGAATTTCCACTGTAGTATTTAGCAGCTAATAAGTACAGGAAGGATTAAAATGTTTTAATAGAAGTAATTTACAAATCTGTTTAACTTTCTGGCATCAGTTGATTTAAAAAACAAAAAGTTTTTCACCGGAGTACCCCTTTAACCCCTTAAGGACCATGGACGTATGAGTACGTCCCTGCGCCCTGGGTCTTATGGACCAGGGACGTACTCATACGTCCCAGTGAATTTTGCATCCCGCCGCGGGCGGGTTGTGAAACTGGACACCTGCTGAAATAATTCAGCAGGCGTCCCAGGCAAACGCCGAGGGGGGTCCCGGGACCCCCACATGTTGACGATCGCCGCAGATCGTCCGCAAAATCGTGCGGGCGATCTGTGGTGATTCCGGTCATTCGGGTCAGTGATGACCCGATGACCTGGAAAGAAATGGTGATCGGCGGTGTACAATACACCGCCAATCACCTACCGTTGCTGGGGAGCGGTGACAATACTGTCACCGCCCCAGCATCGCTGCTATTGGCCGGCGATCGTCCAGCCAATAGCAGAACGGCAGAGGAGGGGTTAACGGCTCCTTCCCGCTGCTGTAACCGCTCTCTGCGTTCAGTCAGCGGGTGCCGCAGTGAGGAGAAGCTATGGATCCCCCTTCGGAGCCGGAGCCCCCTCAGGAGTCGTTACAATAGGGAGAGCAGTATATAGGGACAGGTAGGAGAAATAAAGTTACAAAAGTGAAAAAAAAAAAGAAGAAAAAGAAAGTAACACCCCCCCAAGGGTTCTATTAGGGTCTGATCCCTGATCCCTGACCCAGGGTCCTATTAGGGGTTCAGGGAGCTGCGTGCGCCACCCTTTTTTTTTCTTGGCCGCAGCATTCCCCCCCCCCCCCCCCAATTATAACACACCATTATATAAAGTAGTACACCAAGCACCACATACACACTTCCCCGGCCCCCCCCTCGCCACCGTAGAAAAAAGGCGATGGCCCGCCGGGCATTTTTGGCAGCGGAGGCTTACGCTTTTTTAGCCTCCGACTCCGAATCTGCCAGTGAGGACGATGAAGATCCTACATTTTTGTGTTCTTCATCGCCCTCCTCATCATCGAGCAGTGATGATGAGTCCCCTGTATGGCGGCGGAGACGCCGCCAGGCGAGGCCACGCACCCCCCATGAGAGTGACCCAGTGGCCGACACTAGTACGAGTGGCAATGCCGCTCGTAATAGGAGTCTGGCCCCCCAGACAAGTGCACCGGAGCCCCCTTCCGATGACCCTGTCTGGAGCCCCCGAGAGGATTATCAGCCACGGATTCCTGAGTTTGTTGGCGACTCAGGAATCCAGATTGACCATGCTGGCTTCACTGATCTGGACTTTTTAAAGTTTTTTTCAGTGACAGCCTGGTCAATCTAATGGTGGAGCAAACGAACTTGTATGGCCAGAAGTTCATTGCCCACCACCCGAATCGCTTTTGGCCAGGCTCAATGAATGGTATCCCATTGATGCACCGGAAATGAGGACATTTTGGGGCCTCTCGCTGCATATGGGCCTGGTCAAAAAACCAAGTGCTCGTCATTACTGGAGCGAGGACATCTTCTACCAGACCCCGCTTTACAGTATGGCGATGACACGGAGGCGGTTCGAGGCTATTCGGAAATGCATGCATTATGCAGATAATGCGGCATGTCCGCCCCGAGGTGATCCCGCCCATGACCGGCTTTACAAAGTGAGGCCGGTCATCGATCACTTTGGGGCCAAATTTTTGGAGGCCTACGTACCGCTCAGGGACCTATCGGTAGATGAGTCTCTCATCAGTTTTAAGGGGAGACTCATCTTCCGCCAGTATATTCCCTTGAAGCGTTCGCGGTATGGCATGAAGCTCTATAAACTCTGCGAGAGTACCTCCGGGTACACTTGCAAGTTAAGAGTATATGAGGGACGAGATTCCTGTATTGAACATCCAGAATGTCCCCCCACTCTGGGTGTTAGCGGGAAACTCGTTTGGGACCTTGTGCACCCATTGCTGGATAAGGATTTCCACGTATACGTGGATAACTTTTATGCCAGCATCCCTATGTTCAAATCCCTTTCCGCCAGATCCACGTCCGCTTGTAGGACCGTGCGGAAAAACCAGAGAGGCCTTCCTTTAAATTTGGTCAAGACGCCTATTCCCAAAGGTGAGTCCCGTGCCCTCACCCATGATAACCTGTTGTTGGTGAAGTATAAGGATAAGAGGGATGTTCTTATACTCACCACTATTCATGGGAATGGCAGCACACCTGTCCCTGTGCGAGGTACCGTGGGACCGGTCCTCAAACCCGATTGTATTCTGGACTACAATCGGTATATGGGGGGAGTTGATCTCTCAGATCAAGTCCTCAAGCCATACAACACCATGCGGAAAACACGGGCATGGTACAAAAAAGTTGCGGTCTACATGGTACAGGTTGCCATGTACAACACTTTTGTACTATCCCAGTATGCTGGCAACACAGGGACATTCCTCCAGTACCAAGAAGAAGTCCTAAGGTTCCTGATCTTTGGCGACCGGGAAATATCAGGCCGGACTTCCCAAGGGTCTGGAGTTATAGGCACCAGGATCGTCCCAGGCCAACACTTTCCAGGTGTGATCCCCCACAGTGGAAAGAAGGGACGAACCCAGAAAAAATGCAGTGTGTTTTTCAGGAAGGGGATGCGCAAGGACACCACATATCAATGCGACACTTGCCCAGATAATCCGGGCCTCTGCATAGGCTGCTTCAGGGAGTATCACACTTCCATGGAGCACTAAATTTTCCCTTTTCATTAGAATATTCCATAATTTGACCAATGTACCAAGTCCAGAGTACATTCCAAAATTTAACCCCCATGAAATCACAAAATTGCCCAAAAAAACCTGAAAAAAACCCCCCAAACCTGATAAGACCTCTGGGAGTGTTTTTTCAAAAATGGGTCATAGGTCACTGAGTCACTATCATCGGGGACTTTTTATGTTGCCTCAAATGCGCAGCGCTCTCTCTCTCTCCACCTGAGCGGGTGCGCATTTGAGGCAACAGGTTAGGGACGGCCACACACATCACATTCCCAGAATGATGACTCAGAGCATAGGGTTTGGGGCGGGCATATTTTTTTTAGTTTTGGCTATGCTCTGGGTCATCATTCTGGGAACATATCCTGTTTTATTATGTTTTATAATTTTCTGGCCCACTGTACCCCATATTACGGGCCTCTGTACCCCACCTGTCTACCCCAGTTACGGCCCGTTGTCCCCCATAGTGTTCCCCTATTTTAGGGCTCAGTGCTCCCCCCATTAGCGCTCCTTGAGGGGGGGTCCCACATCCTGGCTCCATATCAAGTTCAAGGTCCCTGACTGCGCTCCCACTCAAGCAAGACCTGCTGTGCACCCGCCAAGCCTAAATCATCAAAAAATAAGGTATGTCCTTACTCCAAAGAAATGTATTTACAAATTGTGGGGTGTCTTTTCTGCTATTAACCCTTGTAAAAATGTAAAATTTGGGGGGAAACACACTTTAGTGAAATTTTTTTTTTTTTTTACATATGCAAAAGTGGTGAAACCCCTGTGGGGTATTAAGGCTTACTTTACCCCTTGTTACATTCCTCAAGGGGTCTAGTTTCCAAAATGGTATGGCATGTGGGGGGTATTTTGCTGTCCTGGCACCATAGGGTCTTCCTAAATGCTACATGTCCCCCCCATTTCAGCAAAGTTTGCAAATGTGACTCCTTCTCTTCTGAGCATTGTGGCGCTCCTGCAGTTCACTTGACGTCCACACATGGGGTATTTCCATACTCAGAAGAGATGGGGTTACAAATTTTGGGGGGTCTTTTCTACTATTAACCCTTGCAAAAATGTGAAATATGTGGGGAAACCCACATTTTAGTGAAAAATTTTTTTTTTTTTTACATATGCAAAAGTCGTGAAATCCCTGTGCGGTATTAAGGTTCACTTTACCCCTTGTTACGTTCCCCATGGGGTCTAGTTTCCAAAATATAATGCCATGTGGTTTTTTTATGCTGTCCTGGCACCATAGGGGCTTCCTAAATGGGGCATGACCCCAGAGCAAAATTTGCTTCCATAAAGCCAAATCTGACTACTCCTTTTCTGAGACCTGTAGTGCGCCAGCAGAGCACTTTTCACCCCCATATGGGGTGTTTTCTGAATCGGGAGAAATTGGGATTCAAATTTTGGGGGGTATTTTCTGCTTTAACCCTTTGTAAAAATGTAAATTTTTTGGGAAAACAAGCATTTTATGTAAAAATCTTTTCTTTTTTTTTTTCTTCTTTTTTTTACATTTGCAAAAGTCATGAAACACCTGTGGGGTATTAAGGCTCACTTAATTCCTTGTTACGTTCCCCGAGGGGTCTAGTTTCCAAAATGGTATGCCATGTGTTTATTTTTTTTGCTGTTTTGGCACCCTAGGGGCTTCCTAAAGGTGACATGCCCCCCAAAAACCATTTCAGAAAAATGTCCCCTTGATGCTCCTTCCCTTCTGAGCCCTCTACTGCGCCCGCCGAACACTTTACATAGACATATGAGGTATGTGCTTACTCAAGAGAAATTGGGCTACAAATACCAGTAAAAATTATCTCCTTTTACCACTTGCAAAAATTCAAAAATTGGGTCTACAAGAACATGCGAGTGTAAAAAATGAAGATTTAGAATTTTCTCCTTCACTTTGCTGCTATTCCTGTGAAACACCTAAAGGGTTAAAACACATACTGAATGTCGTTTTGAATACTTTGGGGGTGTAGTTTTTATAATGGGGTCATTTATGGGGTATTTCTAATATGAAGACCCTTCAAATCCACTTCAAAACTGAACTGGTTATTTGAAAATTGCTGCTGAACTTTGAAGCCCTCTGGTGTCTTCCAAAAGTAAAAACTCATAAATTTTATGATGCAAACATAAAGTAGACATATTGTATATGTGATCCCAAATTTTTGTTATTTTGAATATCCATTTTGCTTACAAGCAGAGAGCTTCAAAGTTAGAAAAATGCTAAATTTTCATTTTTTTCATCAAATTTTGGATTTTTCACCATGAAAGGATGCAAGTTACCACAAAAATTTACCACCATGTTAAAGTAGAATATGTCACGAAAAAACAATCTCGGAATCAGAATGATAACTAAAAGCATTCCAGAGTTATTAATGTTTAAAGTGACAGTGGTCAGATGTGCAAAAAACACTCAGGTCCTAAGGTGTAAAATGGCCTGGTCCTTAAGGGGTTAATCCTGATAATGTATATATAGATATATATATTTTCTATGTGTATGGCACCTATATTTCTTTCACATATACCTTTTGCTCACTTGGTTTGTAATGCTGTGCTTTGGAGGGGGCTTGTCCTCACTCTGCAAGACTCAGCTTCCTTCCTGAGTCTGCTGTGCTGATTGGTCTACTCATTCAATCACTGCAGGCTGCACTGTAACCTCCTCATCTGTTTTCATGCTGCAGTCTTATAGGACAGGAGTAAGCACAGAGAAGTGCTAGTCCCACCTTCATTTACTGGACTTGTCCATGCCTGTGCAACAGTTTGGAAAATGAGGATGCTGCAGTCAGACAGGATTATATTCAGAATGGCATGGTGTTTTATATGTCATGATTTCTATAAAAAGGAAATATTAGAAAGCTTAAAGTTTTGTTAAGATAAAAAGTTTTTGAGTCTGTCAGTGCCCATTCATCACTGCTGTTCACACTTTTGTTATTGTCTAGGTTCCATTATTTTCGATGGTAAGAACAGTGGAAGATGATGCAGCATTCTATTAGGTAAAAACAAAATCTGACATGTCAATAAGAACCTCCTGGTATTAGCAACTGATCGGTAATGCAACACACACAATCACTGAGAAAGTAGCAAAAATGATATGAGGATGAGATAATGGTTCCTCAAGGGAGGGGCTTTAACATCTAGAGGACAATTATGATACATGCACCCCTGGCTGCCTGGTACATAACGCTCCAAGACATACAAGTACATCCTGAGAGGCATCCGGACTATGAAGCGTTTCATAGACTACTGATCCTGGCTGCTATCAGCAACCGGGGATCTGCTGCTAATGGCAGACATCAGCGGTCATGCTGATGCTCATCATTAATCCTTTGGATGCTGTGATTAATTCTGATCATGTAATCTAAAATATTAGGAAGGGTTACTCGGACCATTCACAGCGAGATTGTAGGGGGTCTAATAAGTCAAGAAGATGGCCGGAGGTCTTCTTACCTCCTCCATGCCACACTTTCAAGATACATTTGTATAGCCTGCTTTCTCACAAACTATACAAGTCGATTGCAGATATTACTGATTAGTGCAATGCCAATACATAACACTGAACAGTAATAGCAATCAAGTCCACTATGGGGATGTACAAAAATGTGAAAAAGAAGTGTTTAAAAATACACATAAGCCTTTTCCCCAATATAATTTTTTAATCACCAAACATATTTGGTCACTGCATGTGGAAATGTCTAAAGAGCTATTAAATTATAATGTTAATGATTTAATGTCATACAGATAAAATACAACAGATCCTGGCACAAAAATTAGCTCTCATACAGCTGCGTATATGAAAAACTTTGAAAATTACAGGTTCAAATGGTTTTTATTGAATTTTTCAAGAATTTTTACAATACAATAAACAAGGCCATTACAACAGTATAGAGGTCAGATTAGGGCAATTTTAAAGATACATATTTTGTTAAAAAAAAATTGCCTGGTTTTTAACACTAGTGCAGCAATAGAAAAGCATGTAACCATGGGCATAATTTTAATCATATTGACCCATAGAATAAAGGTCCATAATGATATGGTGCTCAATAAATAGGGAATAGATTGTGCTTTGGGGGGGGGGGGGTATATGAGGGAGGGAGGGAGGTGACTGATGCTGGATGGGAGATATAATGCCACAGGAGGGGAACAAGGGAAGATTTGGGGTTGTAGGAGGGATTTAATACTGAAGGTTGGGAGTTTGTAGAAACAATGCCTCAGAGTTAAAATTGGAGGCTGTGTTTGGGCTTGTAAGAAATATAAAGAAACAAACAAAGTAGTAGTCCATCTGTAGATAAAGTATCCTTTCAAAGAAACATATAGCCTCTTTTACCTGTAGGGAGAAAAATGTAATGTGTACCCTTCCTTATACAATCTATACAATCCTTCAATCTATACAACAATAGGCAAAGCTATGCAGTTGTTTCTCATCTACTGAACCACAGACATTCAGTATAGATTTTGATATCTTCAGGGTTATAACTTGAAGTCACAGGAGGTCCTTGTAACATAATCAGATAAAGGCTCCATACCAGCGACCCATTAATTTGTTTTTCCCATTCAGTCTCTAGTTCCTGTAGTCATACCAATTCATATATATATGTTTGTTGGAAGGTGTAATACAACAAGCCTTTAATTCTAATGCTCTTCTAGGAAAACAAATACAAGGATAAAATGTATGTTTAACCAAATGTAGAGACACTTACAACTGATATGACTGAATAATACATTGGAAAAGAAAATCCTTCACCTTTAAGAATGAAAAGGCCATTTATCCAAAGTCATTTTAAAGATGAAAGACTATTGACTTCAACATAGTGTCCTTTAGAAGGGTTATATCACAGGAGTGAACTGATTGGTAAGTATGGAATATTTCAGTACTGGGAGGCATGACATCCCAGGAACTCATCTTCAACATGTAAAGTCTCTTCCCTAGCAAAATACTCACGTGTTATGTCTACAGTATGTAGAAATAAATACATTTTCTTTTATTCAAGAAATGAAACACTGAATTAGTCTACGCAAAATGGCATGTCATGAGGTCCCAGCCGATGTCCACAGCCAGAGATGTGGCACTGTTTACCACAGACAATGAATATGCATCTTACCATTCTTTATTGCAATCCTCCCTCCATAGTTTCATGTACTGAAGTATAGAATAACTGAAATAAGTATTGAACATGAAGAAAAACGTGGTCTCAAAAAGCAGGAAATGCTAAACCCCAAATGTAGTTGTGCATTTATACTGAGGGAGCAGATCCTGCCCTTGTAGTCCGTTGCTAGGGGCAATCCCCAGGATAAAAATGCATACAATGGAGGATACCTGCAGCGGACTACAAGTGCCACAATGGCATCCTACACCAGATAGACGGTGTGGATGTGTAACATATAGAACAATACATAAATTTAGGTGCACTACTGTGGTAGATGTAAACAGTGACATATGACTAACCCTCAAAATGATGTTAAAATTGAGACATTAGCCAGTATATCCTTATATGAAGGACATACCTGAGCCCGCATACCACGCCAAGGTTTCTCAAGTGGCACGGGACCTAACACTAAACCTATCCGTGCCGTATGGGCAATACCAGGGGCCAGTGGGCAATTACAGCGGCATTAGGTCCGACTCACAGCCTGCTCCCAGTTACCTCCAGTGTGGCTGGGTACACATACAATGGGAGGAGGGAGGAAGGCTATGAGCCCCACCCAAGTTGGCTATTGTGTTGCCAGCCTCACATACAGGGCATACCTGAGCCCGCACACCAACGCCAAGGTTTCTCAAGTGGCACATTAAACATGTCACCATTTTTCTTACTATATATATTTCCAATTGGTGCTACTGACATATATGGAATTTTGACCAGATGTTGGTAACAACCCAAGTAATCCAAACATACTAAGAAACCAAAACAAATAAGCTCAGAAATTCAGTTGTGTGTAATAATGTAAAATAACACAGGGAAAAAGTATTGAACACCATTACTGATATAGATATATTTTCTTTTTTGTACAATATATATATATATATATATATATATACATACATATACACTGTATATACTCGATTATAAGCCGACCCGAATATAAGCGAGGCCCCTAATTTCACCCCAAAAACCCAGGAAAAGTTATTGACTCGACTATAAGCCTAGGGTGGGAAATACATCATTCCCCTAATGTCATCATCCAGACCCCCGTCATTATCACCCTGTCATCATCCCCACCCTGTCATCATCCAGACCCCTGTCATCATTCCCCCCCCCCCCCTTCATCATCACCACCTATGAATCCCTTCATCAGTGGTATTCAACCTGCGGACCTCCAGATGTTGCAAAACTACAACTCTTGTAGAATTGTAGTTTTGCAACATCTGGAGGTCCGCAGGTTGAAGACCACTGCGGCCTTTGTCATCATCCAGACCCCCCCTTTAAGTTTTCTACTCACCTCCCGTCGGTGGGAAGGAAGGGTGAGCTGGTCCGGGCCATCTATGTTGCAGGGACCATCCAGTGGGGAGGGTTAGTCATTCTGGGCTGTCCATTTTCACCGGGAGGCCCTCTTCTGCGCTCCGGGCCGGCCCCGGACTAGTGACGTTGCCTTGACGACGACGCACAGGGACATTCATGCGCAGGTACGTCTGCTGCGCACGGACGTCCCTGTGCAACGTCATCAAGGCAACGTCACTAGTCCGGGGCCGGCCTGAAGCGGAGAAGATGGCCTCCCGGTGAAAGTGGACAGTGTGGAATGACTAACCCTCCCCACCGGACGGTCCCTGCAGCATAGATGGCCCGGACCAGCTCACCCTTCCTTCTCACCGAGGGGAGGTGAGTAGAAAACTTAAAGGGGGTTCTGGATGATGACAAAGGCTGCAGTGGTCTTCAACCTGCGGACCTCCAGATGTTGCAAAACTACAACTCCCAGCATGGCTGTCCAACATCTGGAGGTCCGCAGGTTGAAGACCACTAAGAAGGAATTGACAGACGGAGAGTTCACTTGAGTATAAGCCGAGGGGGGCGTTTTCAGCCCAAAAAATCGGCTTATACTCGAGTATATACGAGAGGTATATATATATATATATATATATATATATATATATATATACACGGGTACGCCCTGGCTCCCTGGTACTTAAGGATCGGCGATTTGCGGCAAGTCCGGGTCAATCGGGTCACCAGTGACCCAGTAAAAAGGTCGGCGTGATTAGTCGGCCGGACCGGCCGGCCAATCACCCGTCCTGCTGGGAAGCATTGGCGGGGCATCGGCGGTGGGGGGAGGCTTACCCGGGGTCCGATGTGGCGTGGTCCTCGGTGTCGGCGGTATTCAGCAGAGGGATCTAACAGCAGGAGGTAAGGGCTGTTAGCCAAAGGGCATGCTGGGAGTTGTAGTTTTGCCACAGCTGGAGGCATAACTGCAACTTCCAGCATGCCCTTGGCTGTCTGGGCATGCTGGGAGTTGTAGTTATGTAGTTATAAAAAATTGTGCCTCCAGCTGTTGCATAACTGCAACTCCCACCATGTATGGACAGCCAAAGGCATGAGGGGAGCTGTAGTAGTGTGCCTCCAGCTGTTGCAAAACTACAACGCTCAGCATGCCCTTCGGCTGTCAGTGCATTCTGAGAGTTGTAGTTTTGCAACTCAGTGTTTTGCAACCAGTGTGTCTCCAGCTGTTGCAAAACTACAACTCCCAGCATGCATTGACAAACCGTACATGTTGGGAGTTGTAGTTTTGCAACAGCTGGAGGCACACTGGTTGTGAAACACTGAGCTAAGTAAACTCTCAGTGTTTTGCAACCAGTTTGCCTCCAGCTGTTGAAAAACTACAACTCCCAGCATGCACAGACAACCAAAGGGCATGCTGGAAATTGTAGTAGTATGTCTCCAGCTGTGTCATAACTACAAGTCCCAGCATGCCCTTCGGCTAAGAGTTGTAGTTTTTGCAACAGCTGAAGGCACACTGGTTGCGAAACACAGAGTTTGTTACCTAATTCAGTGTTTCGCAGCCAGTGTGTCTCCAGCTGTTGCATAACTACAACCCCCAGCATGCACGAACAGCCAAAGGGCATGTTGGGAGTTGTAGTTTTGCAACAGCTGGAGGTTTGCCCCCCTATGTGAATGTACAGAGTACATGTATACAGGATATATACCGCTGCATTTGTAGGCGCCGGTGCCATCTTGGGAGTGCATGCGGGGCTCTGAGCAGACTTTTTACCAAAGTACTGTGCCATATCTGCCTGGTTTTTGGTCGGTTTAACCGGGCCAGAGGTTTCCCCGGTCTTTTGCCTGTCCTTGTTGCCCATTTCGTGTAGGGTGGATAGGATTTATTAAGCAATTGTGGGTTCAGCCATGGAGAGCTGCTTTTTCAAGCAGCCATCCAGCTCTGCGGTCAGGCTCTGCCCCCATTTCTGTTGATAATTTTAAAAGCAAGTGAATGGGAAAGTGTCTGCTAATTACACAAGGAACACTATATTAAAAGTTTTATTTCATGACAGGTACTCTAAGTAAAAGCCTGCTGTGCCAAATATTTTAGGAGACATTTGCCCTCTAATAAATCTGGCACATTTTATTGAAAGCAGGAAAGAAGGTAAGGATAGGAGCTAAATAAATTAGAGCATCTCAAAAATGTCAGACCTTGTGGCATGTTCCTGGTATGCAGTGGTTCTTACCTACTAATAGTGGTCCAAAGAAGGACAACCAGTGAATCAGCAGCCAGGTCTGGACTCCCAAGGCTCATTGATGGATGTTGGTAGTGAAGGCTAGTCCATTTGGTAAGATCTCACAAAAAGCTATAAAAGAATGTATATCTTGATTTTTTTTTTTTTTTACTGATGATTATAGCCAGTATGTTTTTTTTTCTCTAATCTGTTTCTATTTTCTGAACATAGTTGTGATTTTTATTTTTGGAACAATATAATTAGAAATTTGGTTCAATCCAGATTTATTTGCAGCGAATGTATATTAAAAAAGGCTATTTCTGGCCTACAGAGAGTCTCAATAGGGGCGTAGAACACTTTGCAGTGTTCTAACACGCATATGGAGTGTGCTGGGGTAGTGAAATAATACTGTTATTCAGTATGACATGCAGATTACAGGCATCACTTTTAGAATCACTGCCGCAGAGCAGCACAAGGACAGGGCCTGGAGGTGGCATCAGTATAAGGAGACCATATAGTGGCTGAATGACACAGCGTGGAGGTGTTGGCAGCATAAGGAGAGCATATAGTGGCTGAATGAGACAGCTCAGATGAGGCTGAAGCATGAGGAGACCATATAATGGCTGAATGACACAGCCTGGAGGTGTTGGCAGCATGAGAAGACCATATAGTGGCTGAATGAGACAGCTTGGATGAGGCTGAAGCATGAGGAGACCATATAGTGGCTGAATGACACAGCGTGTAGGTGTTGGCTGAAGCATGAGGAGACCATATAGTGGCTGAATGAGACAGCTTGGATGAGGCTGAAGCATGCGGAGACCATATAGTGGCTGAATGAGACAGCTTGGATGAGGCTTAAGCATGAGAAGACCATGTAGTGGCTGAATGACACAGCGTGGAGGTGTTGACTGAATCATGAGGAGACCATATAGTGTCTGAATGGCACAGCCTGGAGCTGGCAGCAGCATTAGTAGACACTAGGCATTCACAATGCCTAAGATTTAAAGATTAATTTTGACATTTAAATTGAAAATTTATGGTAGCTAGTGCTACCATAAAAATTTTTAAGGCCCAGACCAAGGCCCAGCAGCATCGGTAAACCATATATTGGCTGAATGACACAGCATGTAGTTGGCTGAAGCATGAGGAGACCATATAGTGTCTGAAAGGCCCAGCCAGGTGTTGGCATCAGCATGAGTAGACACTGGGACTTCACAATCCCTAAGATTAAAAGATGAATTCTGAAATTTAAACCGAAGATTTTTGGGTAGCTAGTGCTACCATAACAACATTTTTATTCCCAGGCCCAGGAGGATCAGTAAACCATATATTGCATGAGTGACACAGCCTGTAGTTGGCTGAAGCATGAGGAGACCATTGAAATTTGATTTTTTAATTTAAGATTTTGAAATGGGAATTTCACTGCTCTGCCTGACATACTTATTGCGTATATGAGGGGAGTACAATACGCTTCACTTCGCTTAAAACAGCATTTGTCTAAAACAGCAGCAGGTGTGTACTATTGGCTGTCCTTTCACAATATATAGACCCTTGACTGATTAACAGGTACAACATAGTACACTACTAAGATGTAGGTATGTGGTATGCACTTATGAAAGCAGAAAAATGTGCTACAGTACGCTTAAAAATACTTCTTTTTACCTGTGTCCCAGATTCCAAAATTCCTTTATAATCAGAAATTGTCAGAATACCACCTGACATTCAAAATAATAAAATGATACATACGTTCTCTGAAGAAAAGGATCCTTCATTAGATGACAATATGAGTATTGTGTGTTCCAGTGACATTGGCTCATCGGAGAAACAGGAAAACATGATACAACTTATTTCTGCAACAGAAGAACCACAACAAAGAATGAACGACTTAAAGCCTACTGGAACTGAGGAATTTCAAAATGGTAAATCTACCACCTGGGATAGTCAGTCAATTCCAACAGCCGGTTGTCAGTATCCACAGTTGCCTGTTTCTGATAGTCCTTGGCAATATTCCTTTTATTACTGGTCTGGTATCCACATGGCAATAATGCTGGGAGAGTAACTCAAGGAAACCCACATGTTTCCTACAATACACAGTCAATATATATGGAGACCATATAGTGGCTGTATGACACAGCCTGGAGGTGGCTGAAGCATGAGGAGACCATATAGTATCTGAATGGCAAAGCCTGGAGTTGGCAGCAGCATGAGTAGACCCTAAATAGAAATTTAAGATTTTTAAATTGAAATTGAGGATTTTGAAATTTAACTCTTAACTCCCAAAGTTTTAGTGTCCCGGGCCCCGGCGTGTGGGTACAAAAGGACCTAATCTAACAAGGAGTCACATGTCAGCACAATGACAGAGCCTGGAGGTGGCATCAGTAGGAGGAGACCATATAGTGTCTGAATGGCACAGCCTGGAATTGGCGGCAGATGAAGAGACAATTGGGCCTCACAATCTCTAAGAATAAAAGATGAATTTTGAAATTTCAATTGAAGATGTAAGGTACCTAGTGCTACCATAAACATGTAAAGGTAATGTCCTAGGCCCAGCAGCATTACTAAACCATGTAGTTGCTGAATGACACAGACTGGAGCTGACTGAAGCATCAGTAAACCATATATTGGATGAATGGCACAGCCTGGAGGTGGCTGAAGCATGAGGAGACCATATAGTGACTGGTGATGAAGGCGAGTGAAAAAAGATCTGATGCGGAGGAATGTTTGTAACTGGGGAGCAGCGCCTTAAATCTGTTTGGCATTATCCATATTTGTGAAGTGCACCAATGCATCAGGCATTGGTGGTTGGAAATCCTGGCTGATCCATGCCTGATTCATCTTCACAAAAGGTTAGGCTCTCCACATTTTTCGTGGACAGATGGGTTCTCCTTGGTGTGACTATGGCCCCTGCTAAACTAAACACCCGCTCTCATGGCACACTACTGGCCGGACAGGACAGCTTTTCCAGGTACAACTCTGCTAGTTGCGGCCACAAATCAAGTTTGGCTGCCCAGAAATCCAGTGGATCTTCAAGGTGTGTTGGCATGGGCATGTCAAGGTATGTCACCACCTACTGGTTCAGGTTCTGCTCCAGGTCTACCTGCTGCTGATGAGTTGCTTCACTATGCGGGTGAAGAAACGTACTCATCAGTGACTGTAGACTCAGGCTGCTGCTGATGGAGCTGGTACTGCTCCTGCCACCCCTCCCCAGCAGCCATGACAGTGGAAGGTGAGCGCAGGGGGCCCCCCGATTCAGACCTGCGAGAGGATGGACGATGGTGCCGATAGGCCTCTGTAGTAGGTAGTTTTGTCCTCCCTCTCAGTGGGTGTAAAAAAGGCCCCTATTTTGTGGCAGTAGTGAGGGTCCAATAAGGTGGAGAGCCAGAAGTCATCCCGCTGCCGAATGGTGACAACGACTGTCACTACGCAAGCAGGTGAGCATGCATTGTGCCATTTGTGCAAGTGACTCGGAGGGACTACTTGCCTCCATCTCCACTGCATACTGCCACGGTGTGTCTGGGTCCTCTGTCTGGCCTTCCTCATAACCATCTAGCTCCTCTGGCTGCTCCTGCTCTCCTGTCTGTGCTCCACTGTGCCCCTCCTCCTCCAGGTCAGCACGCACAGGGCTCATGTGGCCGTGAGATGTAGGCGCCATGTCTCCAGTGCTCTGACCAGCCATCGTTTCCAACACGTGTTGTAAGACATGAAGCAGTAGAATGACGTCGTTCATCCCATAATCCTGGTGACTTATTAATAATGTGGCTTCCTCAAAGGGCCTGAGCAAAGGGCAGGTGTCACGTATGGGCTGCCACTGGTTCACATTGAAGTTACACAGGGGAGTACCCATATCCGCTTGGATCATAAAGAAATCGGTAATGGCTTTTCTCTGTTCGTACAGTTGGTCCAACACATGGAGGGTGGAATTCCAATGTGTGGCAACGTCACAAATCAGACTATGCAGTGGGATACCGTTCTGACGCTGCAGCTCAAGGAGGGTGTGCTTTGCTGTGTATGAGTGGCTGGAGTGCATGGAAAGTTTCCTTCCCATTGTTAGGATGTCTTGCAAATGGGGGAAAACACTTCAGGAAATGCTTCACAACCAGATTGAACATGTGTGCCATGCAGGGCTCATGGCTCAGCCTTCCCAGTCGCAGCGCATGCAAGATGTTCTTCCCATTGTCAATCACCATGGTTCCCTTTTCCAGTTTTCGTGGAGTAAGCCATGCTCCGATTTCTTTATGAATTACTTTTAGCAGTTCCTCCCGTGTGACTCTTTTCGCCAAGGCAAACCATGTGAAGAACAGTGTGACACTGCCGTGCCCTGCACACATGGTATGCTGAAGGACCACTGAGACTTGTCTGGGCAGTGGAGGCTGAGGACACGATGGAGGATGAGGAGGCGCACACTGTCACAAGACCAACGGGGTGAGAGTGTGGAGAAGGAAGCGGCGTGACCTGTCCAAGTTGGGGTTGTGGCTGTGCAGGAACCACATTCACCCAGTGAGCCGTAGAGGACATGTATTTTCCCTGACCGTAGTTACAGCTCGAGACGTCGGCGCTGCCGTGCACTTTTGAACACATCCCCAGTCCGAGATTTATTCCCCTGTAGTCTATACATCCCCCTTTCAGTGCAGACCTGCGTCCTCAGAAGACAAAGCAGGGGGAGGGGAGATGAGGAGCTGTGTCCTCTCTCCCCCTGCTCTGGCTTCTTTCCCTCATGCAGACCTCCGTCCTCTGAGAGGGGGAGATGAGGGGCGTGGCTTATTTCTCTCATGCAGTTCTGAAAGAACAGAGAGAAAAAAAGCCCTAACATGTTGTCCACAGCCTAATCCTAACATGGCCGACGTTGTAGACAAAGAGATCGAACTACAGAACTTCCTGGCCCACAAACAGGTAAGAAAAAAAAAGACATGCTACACAAACATATAATACATGTCAATTGCAAAAAACATGAACATTAAAAGAAGATGCAATATACCCAAAAATCTTAACCACCGGACTACCCCTTTAAGTATCTGAGTCCAACACCAGCCGGTGAGTACTTTTGCCTGGACTTTCACAGTATGTAGGCCCTTGACATATTAACAGGTAAAAAATAATACACTACTTAGATGTACATATGCGGTATGCATTTTTGAGGGCAGAAAAATGTGCTACAGTACGCCAAAAAAGTCTGCATTTTTGTAAAACACCAGCCGGTGATTACTTTTGTCTGTTCTTTCACAGTATGTAGGCCCTTGACAGATTAACAGGTACAAAATAGTACACTACTTAGATGTACGTATCCGGTATGCACTTATGAGGGCACAAAAATGCGCTTATTTTTGTAAATCACCAGCAGTACACAACAGGGCTGCAGCCAAAAAAAAAAGCTGTGTACTAAATACAAAATTGCAATCTGTCAAAGACTATTAGGAATGGACTGCTGGGTATTATACCATCTACAGACTAGTATAACCAGCAGATGATTTTTGGTGGAACAAAGACACTGAATTGTGCTGAAAAATTATTCCTGCCTCCTCTGCTAAGGTTTATGAAGTTGAGGCAGCTTGTAGGAAATTCGGGTAGAAAACAGACATGGTGCACATCTACAATCTTGTATAATGATCTGATTGCTTCTCAGCATAATATAAAAAACTAACAGGTTGTTAGTATACATTTTTGATCAAAAAGTACAAAGCCCACTCGCCACGTCAAGGCCACCTATTTAGAGTGGGTCCCTAACTTCCCTAGCCTAAAATGGCGCAGCACTGGGCGGCGACCACCACCGCCACGACACCAGTGCCCACGGGGGGAAACGACCCGCTGGCAGAGCAGCCCCAATGCCACTCAAACCAGTCTATGGGTCGCGCCCCCCCCCCGCGCAGATACGGCGCCACGGCAGCATCGGACGCCGCACAGCACCACACCAGTGTGAACAAGGTGTAATAGCTCACTTACCATGCTCTCCAAGTCAGACTGGGAGGCTGCTAGTAAAGAAATTGCCCATGTGTAGCTAACTACTACTTATTTAGGGTTGGGCTGAGGGGTTGGGGAAGAGTGCAGCACATGTAAAAAATAAATAAATAAATAAATAAAATAAAAAATAAAAATAAAAAAAATAAATAAATAAAGGAGGGCATAGAAAACACAGTGTGAATTCGGCTAGAAAACAGACATGGTGGTACATTCAGCTTGTAGGAAATGTATGAGGCAACACACAGCTATCTGCCCTTCTCTGTAATACTATCCCGAGGAAAGTGACTAGGTTAATGCCTGCAGCTGCAGTAAAAATCATTTTCAGTGAAAAAAACAAAACAATGCTCTCCATCCACGAGAACGCTGAAGTGACTAGGAGGATGCTAAATGCTGCTGGAATGCGCTTTTCTCTGCTGTAACACACACAGGTTCTGCATCCTATGATCCTTCTGCAGTGTATTGTAATGAAGTGACTGGCCGCAAGATGGCTGCCGATTATATAGGGCTGTGACATCACAGGGGTGACTGGATGCTGATTGGCTGCATCCTGCATGTGATTCAGGGTCATCCCGCCTACTTCCCTTCCCAACGTTCCTTGCTCCATGTACTGACATGTGGATCTGCCATTTTAGATGCCCTGGAGCCTGCACCAGAGTAAATGGAGTTTAATGAAGCGATCGATATTCGCATTTGTTGCGAATCGAATATTTCCTGAATTTCGTAACAAATTCGGGTTCATCAGCTTCGATTCGCTCATCTCTAATTATAATGTTAAAGGAGACCACATGGACATAGGTAACAACAGATTGAAGCTGTCCCAATTAAATGAATGGGAAAGGAGGTCTGGGCATGCTCTGTTGAACTTTTTCAGAGGTCATTCTACAGGGAAAGGGAGGCTGCTCTGTAAGCAGCAGCTATTGTGTGTACCTCTATTATCTATACATTGGTGTCCTCTTTCACTGTAATCCTGTCTGTGTTTAAAAGCAGGAAATGATCTGTATAGAACAGGAAGTGTCAGCTTTGTATTGGGCCTAGTGGCCAGAATGGTAGTGGATTAAAAAATATATATATATTTAAATAGTAAAATGAAAAAAAAAATAAAAAAATCCCCCAAAATTCTTAAAAAATATGGTTAACAATCCTCAGCGATCTGTGTCTTGCTGCTCATAGACTTAGAATGGAGCAACGAGACAAAAGATCACAGCACATGTTAAGTTTTATTTTTATTTTTTTAACCCCTTCACGACGAGCAACGTACATGTACGGTACCGCGAAGTGTCACTTGGCGTGCGGCGACGTACATGTATGTCGCGGGGAACCGGGAGTGCCGCGTCACCGGTAGCGGTGATTTTCTAACAGCAGGCATTGCGGCACATCGCCGAGGGGGGTCTTGAGACCCCCCCATGACCGCGATGCACGCAAATCGCAGGTCAATTCAGACCTGCGATCTGCGCGATTCCGGGTCATACGTGTCCGAAACACCCTCGATCCCCCTGAAGGGATAGGAGTTTGGTGGCAGGGGTGCCACCCCTCCTATCCCTGCTATTGGTCGGCCGAGCGACCGACCGATAGCAGACCGGGGGAGGGGGGGTTAAAGTTCGGTACCCCCGCTTTGCCCACCTATCGGTGTCTGGGCAAAACGGGGGAACCGTCCAGGAAAGGTCGGCGCAGAAGGTCCCTTACCTGGATCTCGGATCCCCGAGCATGATCCTCCCCCACGTGCGGCGGCTGCAGCGGCAGCAATACTTCTGGGTCCCGCTAGGTGAGTTGTTGCCTAGCAACATCCGGAGGGCCACAGTTTACAGTGGTCTCTAAACCGTGGCCCTCCAGATGTTGCAAAGCTACAACTCCCAGCATGCCCAGACAGCTGTTTGCTGTGTGGGCATGCTGGGACTTGTAGTTTTGCAATATTTAGAGGGGTTCAGGTTATAGATCACTAAGTGGTCTCAAACTGTAGCCCTCCAGATGTTGCAAAACTACAACTCTCAGCATGCCCAGACAGCAGTTTGCTGTCAGGGCATGCTGCGAGTTGTAGTTTTGCAACATCTGGAGGGCCACAGTTTTGAGACCACTGGACAGTGATTTACAACCTGAACCCCTCTAAATCTTGCAAAACTACAACAGCATTCAGGGACAGCATAAGGCTGTCTTGGCATGCTGGGAGTGGTACTTGTGTGCCTCCAGCCATTGCATAACTACATCTCCCAGCATGCCCTTCCGCAATCAGTACATGCTGGCAGTTGTAGTTTTGCAACAGCTGGAGGCACACTGGTTGGAAAATACTGAGTTAGGTCATAGAACCTAACTCAAGGTTTTCCAGCCAGTGTGCCTCCAGCTGTTGCAAAACTACAACTCCCAGCATGCATGGTCTGTCAGTGCATGCTGGGAGTTGTAGTTTTGACCCCCCCCCTCCCATGTGAATGTACAGGCTACATTCACACTGGCGGCAGATTACAGTGAGTTCCCCGCTACAAATTTGAGCTGCGGCAAATTTTCCGCCGCAGCTCAAACTCCTAGCGGGAGACTCCGTGTAATCCGCCGTCAGTGTGAATGTAACCTAAAAACACTACACTAACATAAAATAAAGAGTAAAACACTACATATACACACGTACACTGCCCCCCCACCCCCCTCCCCAATAAAAATGAAAAACGTATTGTATGGCAGTGTTTCTAAGATAGAGCCTCCAGCTGTTGCAAAACAAAAACTCCCAGCATTTCTGGACAGCAATTGACTGTCCAAACATGCTGGAAGTTTAGCAACAGCTGGAGGCACCCTGTTTGGGAATCACTGGCATAGAATACCCCTATGTCCACCCCTACGCAAGTCCCTAATTCAGGCCTCAAATGCGCATGGCGCTCTCACTTTGGAGCCCTGTTGTATTTCAAGGCAACAGAATAGGGTCACATATGGGGTATCGCCATACTCGGGAGAAATTGCCTAACAAATTTTGGGGGGCTTTTTCTCCTTTTACCCCTTATGAAAAGGAACAGTTGGGGTCTACACCAGCATGTTAGTGTAAAAAAATAAACATTTTTACACTAACATGCTGGTGTTGCCCTATACTTTTAATTTTCACAAGAGGTAAAAGGAAAAAACGCCCCCAAAATTTGTAACGCAATTTCTCCTGAGTACGGAGATACCCCATATGTGGGCGCAAAGTGCTCTGGGGGCGCACAACAAGTCCCAGAAGGGAGAGTGCGCCATGTACATTTGAGGTGATTTGCACAGGGGTGGCTGATTGTTACAGCAGTTTTGACAAACGCAAAAAAAAACCACACCCACATGTGACCCCATTTTGGAAACTACATCCCTCACGGAATGTAATAAGGGGTGCAGTGAGAATTTACACCCCACAGGTGTCTGACGGATCTTTGGAACAGTGGTCCGTGAAAATGAAAAATTTTGCACAGCCCACTGTTCCAAAGATCTGTCAGACACAAGTGGGGGGTAAATGCTCACTGTACCCCTCATTACATTCTGTGAGGGGTCTAGTTTCCAAAATGGTATGCCATGTGTGTTTTTTTTTTTTTGCTGTCCTGGCACCATAGGGGCTTCCTAAATGCGACATGCCCCCCAAGCAAAATTTGCACTCAAAAAGCCAAATATGACTCCTTCTCTTCTGAGCATTGTAGTTCGCCCATAGTGCACTTCAGGTCCACTTATGGGGTACCTCCATACTCAGAAGAGATGGGGTTACATATTTTGGGGGGTCTTTTCTGCTATTAACCCTTGCAAAAATGTGAAATTTGGGGAGAAACCCACATTTTAGTGAAAAAAAGTATTTTTTTTTTACATATGCAAAAGTCGTGAAACACCTGTGGGGTATTAAGGCTCACTTTATCCCTTGTTATGTTCCTCAAGGGGTCTTGTTTCCAAAATGGTATGCCATGTGTTTTTTTTTGGCTGTCCTGGCACCATAGGGGCTTCCTAAATGCAACATGCCCCCGAGCAAAATTTGCTCTCAAAAAGCCAAATATGTCTCCTTCTCTTCTGAGCTTTGTAGTTCGTCCGCAGTGCACTTCAGGTCCACTTATGGGGTACCTCCATACTCAGAAGAGATGGGGTTACAAATTTTGGGGGGTCTTTTCTGCTATTAACCCTTTAAAAAATGTGAAATTTGGGGGAAAACCAACATTTTAGTGAAAAAGGGGTCTAGTTTCCAAAATGGTATGCCATGTGTTTTTTTTTTTTTTTTTGCTGTTCTGGCACCATAGGGGCTTCCTAAATGCAACATGCCCCCCAAAAACCATTTCAGAAAAACGTACTCTCTAAAATCCCCTTGTTGCTCCTTCGCTTTTGAGCCCTCTACTGCACCCGCCGAACACTTTTCATAGACATATGAGGTATGTGCTTACTCAAGAGAAATTGGGTTACACATACAAGTATACATTTTCTCCTTTTACCCCTTGTAAAAATTTTAAAATTGGGTCTACAAGATCATGCGAGTGTAAAAAATGAAGATTTTGAATTTTCTCCTTCACTTTGCTGCTTTTCCTGTGAAACACCTAAAGGGTTAAAACATTTACTGAATGTCATTTTGAATACTTTGGGGGGTGCAGTTTTTATAATGGGGTCATTTATGGGGCATTTCTAATATGAAGACCCTTCAAATCCACTTCAAACCTGAACTGGTCCCTGAAAAATTGTGAGTTTGAAAATTTTGTGAAAAATTGGAAAATTGCTGCTGAACTTTGAAGCCCTCTGGTGTCTTCCAAAAGTAAAAACTCGTCAATTTTATGATGCAATGATAAAGTAGACATATTGTATATGTGAATCCCAAAAAAATGTTTTGGGAATATCCATTTTCCTTGCAAGCAGAGAGCTTCAAAGTTAGAAAAATGCTAAATTTTAAATTTTTTCATCAAATTTGGGGATTTTTCACGAAGAAAGGATGCAAGTTACCACAAAAATTTACCACTATGTTAAAGTAGATTATGTCACGAAAAAACAATCTCAGAATCAGAATGATCAGTAAAAGCATTCCAGAGTTATTAATGTTTAAAGTGACAGTGGTCAGATTAGCAAAAAAAGGGCTTCGTCCTAGAGGTGAAAATGGGCTCCGTCCTTAAGGGGTTAAATGACAGGCACACATTAAAAAAATAGGACATTTTCTGATAACACATTCCCTTTAATTCTATAACAGAAAGTGGTCAAAACAAAACGTGCATCATAGCTTGTTGTGAATAGGGCTGTGGAGCTGTAAATGGGTCAGAGAACCCCCTGTCCACCACTGAAAGTGCAGAAAATGGTGCCTTATCTTATGAATATTTTCTTTTAGATCATGTGGCTGCCCGGGTGCATGTACATCATATACCTTGGAAATAGATAGCACCAGGTGACCAGCCCCTTTAAGGTGTTAAAGAATACTAGGTTGGGTGCTTTTATCAAATTATTTCAATGTGTTTGAAAAGTAATAGGGAAGCCTTATCATATAGATTCCTGTCTGTATGCCAAATATTTCATTGAATGTATGTAATAATTTGATAACTGTAGAGAGAATGTTAAATAATTGATATGATCAGTGGCAGATACCAGAGTTAAACTATACTAACCTGCTCATTCTTTGTATTTCATGTTATACGGTGTCACACCGTTAAAGCATTACTACACTATACAGCCATAACCATAAGTCCATGCGTTCTAATATAGTCATGGGTCAATTCAGGTTCAGTATAAAAGCGGTCTGATCCATATAGAGCAAGGGCAACTTGCCTACAGAAGAAACCCATACAGTGAGATCAATATGAGAGTCACAAATCGTGATCTTGTTTAGTGAAAACTTCAGACAAGGCCAGAGATGTGGCTGATTGTCGCTCTCGATACACTACATTGAGATATTACTTCCATACCCCCCTGCTGCTTGCCAAATTGTCTTTTTCAGAAAACCATGTGCAGAGATGACAGGCTGTGTCTGAAACTGCTCTGATGGTATCAAAGTGCATATAAGTATCCAAGAAATATATCAGCAATCATACACCTTTTACTTTCTTTGTTTGAAGATCTTCCAGTCAGTCACATAAAACACATTTCTTACCAGAGGTGACTAAGAGAGCGTGCTCTTATAGGCTGCAGCCTACAGGCCCCGTGCTGTGGCAAGTGCTGTAGATCAGGTATATATCATGTTGTAAGGGATAAAGATGCTTGTTAAAGGGATATTGCACCTAACAGAATATGAAACATTTCAGGTCAGTACATAGAAATAAAATATAGATTTTACACAATTTTATATACAATGTATTCAGAAGGTCTTTAGACCCCTTCAACTTTTTCTTTACATTTTGTAATGTTGCGGCCTTGTGCAAAGGTAAAAAAAATATATACGGTATATATATTTTTTAAAATATATAAATCAAGTTGCCCACTCAACACCCCATAATAAGAATGTGATTTTTTTTCAAAGTTATTATAAAGGAAAAATTAAACTTTCACATGAACACAAGTATTAAGACCCTTTGGTATGAAATTTAGCTCTGGGGCCTCCCATTTTTCTTGATCATCTCAGATGTTTCTTTTCTGCACCTTGACTGGAGTCATCTGCGGTAAAGTCAGATGATTGGACATAATTTGTAAACACCCACTCCTGTCTATATTAGGTCTCACAGCTGGTAATGTATAACAGAACAAAAAAACAAACAAAAAAACAAGCCATGAGGAAGAAAGAACTGCCTGTAGAGCTCAGAGACAAGATGCACAGTGCCACAGATCTGGAGTGTATAAAAAAAATTCTGCTGCATTGAAAGTTCCCAAAAGCACAGTTGCCTACATAATTCAGAAATGGAAGAAGTTTGGAACATACAGTGAAGTATGGTGGTGGCAGCATCATGCTGTGGGGTGTTTTTTTTTCTTTTTTTATCAGCTGGAACAGGAACACTGGTCAGGGTTAAAGATAAAGCTGAAAGAACCAAGTAAAAACCTTTTCTCAACAAATACCTGATCCACTGATCTCTGGACCTCAGACTGGGCCAAAGGTTCACCTTTCAACAAGACAACGACTCTAAGCACACAGCCAAGACAAAACAGGAGAGGCTCAGGGACTAAATGTTCTTGAGTGGGCCAGCCAGAGCACTGACTTGAACCCAATCTCTGCAGAGGCCTAAAATGGCTGTACAACGACGGTCTTCATCAAACCTGACAGAGCTTGAGAAGACCTGCAGAGAAGAATGACAGAAAATCCCCAAACCCAGGTGTAAAAGTTGTGGCATCATCCCCAAAAAGGCTGACAAAGGTTCTTCAATTAACCCCTTAAGGACCAAGGGCGTAGAGGTACGCCTTTGCTCCCTGGCACTTAAGGACCGTGGGAATTTCGGTCCCTGCCGCGCGCCGGGCGGGGACCGGGGTGACTGCTGATATCGATCAGCAGGCACCCCGTGCCAATGCCCAGGGTGGTCATCAGACCCCCCCATGTAGGCGATCGCCGAAAATCGCAAGTGAATTCACACTTGCGATTTTCGGCTATTCCGGTGATGCGGGTCACGTGTGACCCGCTGACCCGGAGATACAAGGTGATCGGGGGTGTAGGATACACCCCCTATCACCCTCTGTATCTATGGGGAGGTGGCGATTTCATCACCCCCCCAGGATCGCTGCTATTGGCCGGACGGTCGTCCGGCCAATAGCAGCCGGCAGGGGAGGGGTTAACGGCCCCTTCTCGCGGCTCTGCTTGCTCCCTGAGTTCATTCAGCGGCCAGAGCTGCGAGAAGGAGCCACGCACCCCCCCTTTGTAAAGATCGGAGCCCCTCACAGAGGAAGACCCCCCCCTTAGAGCAGGGAGAGAGTACAGCCCCAGGGACAGGTAGGGTTAACCAGTAAAATAAAGTAAAAAAAAAAAGTTAAAATCCCCCCCCCTTGACCCCCTAATAGGACCTAAAGGGTCCGCCACAATTTTTTTTTGTGTGACCCGGGCCCTATTAGGGATTCAGGGCACTGCATTTGGGCATTTTTTTTTTATTTTCGGCTGCAGCGCTTCCCCCCATACAGTTAGTTACACCAATCACACACACTACATACTCACCCCCAGGCCAGGGGGGGGGGGGTGGCGGAGACGGACGGCTGAAAATTTGCTGCCCGCTCCGGTCTGTGTCCGCCTGCTCTGTCTGCCAGCCCTGGGAGCGCAGGGGAGTCACGTGCGATGTCATTCCCCCCTGCGTCTTCACGCCGTAAAGCTGGGAGCCCGGAACTGCTGCAGAGCGGGGGACGGATCTGCGTGTGATTAAAGTAAGACTGAGAAGAGGGGGGTGTTGCATATGTATTATTGATTGGGGGGGGAGACTGGGGGTGACGAACAAGGAGGAAGGGGTGTATAATTATGATTGATGGGGGGAGGCTGGGGGGTTAGGACCAAGGATGAGGGGGGGTGTATAATTATGATTGATGGGGGGAGGCTGGGGGGTTAGGACCAAGGATGAGGGGGGGGGTGTATAATTATGATTGATGGGGGAGGCTGAGGGGTTAAGACCAAGGATGAGGAGGGGGGTGTATATTTATGATTGATGGGGGGAGGCTGAGGGGTTAGGACCAAGGATGAGGGGGGGGGGTGTATAATTATGATTGATGGGGGGAGGCTGGGGGGTTAGGACCAAGGATGAGCAGGGAGGAGGGGGGGTGTATATTTATGATTGATGGGGGGGGAGGCTGGGGGGTTAGGACCAAGGATGAGGGGGGGTGTATATTTATGATTGATGGGGGGGGGAGGCTGGGGGGTTAGGACCAAGGATGAGGGGGGGTGTATATTTATGATTAATGGGGGGAGGCTGGGGGGTTAGGACCAAGGATGAGGGGAGGGGTATATATTTATGATTGATGGGAGGCTGGGGGGTTAGGACCAAGGATGAGGGGGGGGGGGTATATTTATGATTGATGGGAGACTGGGGGATAGGACCAAGTATGAGGGGGGGGTGTATATTTATGATTGATGGGGGGAGGCTGGGGGGTTAGGACCAAGGATGAGGGGGGGGTGTATATTTATGATTGATGGGGGGGGAGGCTGGGGGGTTAGGACCAAGGATGAGGGGGGGGGGTATATTTATGATTAATGGGGGAGGCTGGGGGGGGTTAGGACCAAGGATGAGGGGAGGGGTATATATTTATGATTAATGGGAGGCTGGGGGGTTAGGACCAAGGATGAGGGGGGGGGGTGTATAATTATGATTGATGGGGGGAGGCTGGGGGGTTAGGACCAAGGATGAGCAGGGAGGAGGGGGGTGTATATTTATGATTGATGGGGGGGAGGCTGGGGGGTTAGGACCAAGGATGAGGGGGGGTGTATATTTATGATTGATGGGGGGGGGGAGGCTGGGGGGTTAGGACCAAGGATGAGGGGGGGGTGTATATTTATGATTAATGGGGGGAGGCTGGGGGGTTAGGACCAAGGATGAGGGGAGGGGTATATATTTATGATTGATGGGAGGCTGGGGGGTTAGGACCAAGGATGAGGGGGGGGGGGTGTATATTTATGATTGATGGGAGACTGGGGGATAGGACCAAGTATGAGGGGGGGGGTGTATATTTATGATTGATGGGGGGAGGCTGGGGGGTTAGGACCAAGGATGAGGGGGGGTGTATATTTATGATTGATGGGGGGGGGAGGCTGGGGGGTTAGGACCAAGGATGAGGGGGGGGTGTATATTTATGATTAATGGGGGAGGCTGGGGGGGTTAGGACCAAGGATGAGGGGAGGGGTATATATTTATGATGGGAGGCTGGGGGGTTAGGACCAAGGATGAGGGGGGGGGGTGTATATTTATGATTGATGGGGGGGAGGCTGGGGGGTTAGGACCAAGGATGGGGGGGGGGGTGTATATGTATCATTGATGGGGGAGGCTGGGGGGTTAGGACCAAGGATGAGGGGGGGGTGTATATTTATGATTGATGGGGGGGAGGCTGGGGGGTTAGGACCAAGAATGAGGGGAGAGGTATATATTTATGATTGATTGGAGGCTGGGGGGTTAGGACCAAGGATGAGGGGGGGGTGTATATTTATGATTGATGGGGGCTGGGGGGGGTTAGGCCCAAGGATGAGGGGAGGGGTATATATTTATGATTGAAGGGGGGAGGCTGGGGGGTATTAGTGAGGATAACAAGGATGGGGGGTTTGGGGAGGTGTGAGGCTGAGGAAACCAAGGAAATGGGGGAGGTGTATATGCATGATTGATAGATGCGGGATCCAAAGAATATGGGATAAGTTATAGATTGTGTGGGGGGGTCCGAGCGCTGGGACCCCTGTAATCTCCAGTACGGGCCTTGGCAGTCAGCTGGAAAAGAGGTATGCCGACCCCGCACGAAGTGCCGGCCGACACACCCCTCCGTATACTCCATAGAGATACATGGAGGGAGCGTGCCGACCATGGCTTCCTGTGGGGTCAGATGTCGGCTTTCGGCATTGACTGGGCCCCTGTCCAGGAGATCGTGGGGGGTCTCAATGCTTGGACCCCCGCAATCTATAACTTATCCCCTATCCAAAGGCTAATCCAAAGACTAATGGCAGTATTATGTTTAGGGCGCAGTGCATGATAGTATTATATTCAGGGCGCAGTGTATGGCATTATATTCAGGGTGCAGTGTATGGCAGTATTATATTCAGGGTGCAGTGTATGGCAGTATTATATTTGGGGCGCAGTGTATGGCAGTATTATATTCGGGGCGCAGTGTATGGCAGTATTATATTCAGGGCGCAGTGTATGGCAGTATTATATTCAGGGCGCAGTGTATGGCAGTATTATATTCAGGGCGCAGTGTATGGCAGTATTATATTCAGGGCGCAGTGTATGGCAGTATTATATTTAGGGCGTAGTGTAATGCAGTATTATATTCAGGGCTCAATGTATGGCAGTATTATATTCAGGGTGCAGTGTATGGCAGTATTATATTCAAGGCGCAGTGTATGGCAGAATTATATTCAGGGCTCAGTGTATGGCTGTATTATATTCAGTGGGTACAGTGTGTCACAGTATTACATTCAGTGGGTGCAGTGTGTGGCAGTATTTTATTTAGGGCACAGTATCTGGCAGTATTATAATGATTATTGTTGTCATACAGAGGATGAGGATCTGCTGACAATGAAGTTTGGGCTTCAGACTCTGCAGAGAAGATGGAGCTGGAAGAAGACCTGGCATCTGGACCAGAGGAAAAGGAACGACAACAGAGAAGACATCACTCAGGTCAGTGATATCATTGTGTATTCTCCTGACTGTCCCATCACTGCTGTAATTTGTAAGTTCTGCAGTGATGATGGGGAGACTGTATTCCAATCTGTGGCCTTCAGCTGTTACAAAACTGCATACCATAATGCCTGAGGCTCCAGACATGATGGGAGTTGTAGCTTTGCAACAGCTGGAGAGCAACTTGAAGCGAGGTGATTGGTGGAGGTCCCAGCCTTCAGACCCCACCAAAAAAAAAAAAAAATGGACTGCTTATTCTTAAATGTCAGTGTATTTTTGGTCCCAGTCCAAACCCCCTTAAAAAAAAGTCGCAAATTTAAGCCAGGTCAGACCTGGCTTACAAGACGTGCTGTAGCATTTTAAAAAAAGGTGCACAAAAAGTCGCAAACTGCTACTTTTTGTACAACTTTTTGTAAAGCTCCGCTCCCCGGCCATCTGCCCGCATCTTCCTCCCACTGGCTAGCTGGTAGAACTACAACTCCTAGCATGTCCTCACTGCAAGAGCATGCTGGGAGTTTAGTCTTCCAACAGCTAGCTGGCAGGTGGGAGATGCGGGCGGGGGGGGGGGGGGGGTGGCTTTTGTTTTTCTACTTGAGGATTGGGGGGGGGGATGTCCTCAGTGTACAGGGCCCTGCTTGTCCTCAGTGTACGGGGCCCCACTTGTCCTCAGTGTGCAGAGCACTGCTTGTCCTCAGTGACTGCACCTAATGTGGGGAACTATACTGCACCTAATGTGGGGGGAACTGTACTGCACCTAATGTGGGGGAAACTAATATGCTTTAAAATGCATGATTTTACATTTTATGAACAAGAAAATGACGACGTGCTGGTATAATGACGCAACACTATGTGGCTGGTATGTAATTTTTTCCAGCCCGGCCCTGCTCACCCCCCCACACACACACACCCGCCACCACCGTAGAAAAAAGGCATTTTCGGCAGCGGAGGCATACGCTTTTCTTGCCTCCGACTCTGAATCTGTCAGTGAGGACGATGAAGATCCTACATTCCTGTGTTCTTCATCGTCCTCCTCATCATCTAGTACTGATGATGAGTCACCTATACGGCGGCGGAGACGCCCAGTGGCCGGCACTAGTGCGAGTGGTGATGCTGCTCGTACTAGGAGTCCGACCCCCAGACAAGTTTACCGGAGCCCCCTTCCGGTGAACCTGTCTGGAGACCCCCAGAGGCTTATCAGCCACGGGTTCCGGAGTTTGTTGGCGACTCCGGAATCCGGATTGACAATTTACTATTTCAGTAATTTTTTCAGTGACAGTTTTGTCAATCACATGGTGGAGCACACGAATCTGTACACCAGGCAGTTCATCGCCCACCACCCTGATTCTGTTTTGGCCAGGCCCAATGAATGGTACGCCATTGATGCAACAGAGATGAGGACATTTTGGGGCCTCTTGCTGCATATGGGCCTGGTCAAAAAACCAAGTGTCAGACAGTACTGGAGCGGGGACATCCTCGACCCCGCTTTACAGTATGGTCATGGAAAGGAAGGCGGTTCGAGGCCATTCGGAAATGCCTGCATTATGCAGATAATGCGGCATGTCTGCCCCGAGGTGATGCCGCCCATGACCTGCTTTACAAAGTGAGGCCGGTCATCGATCACTTTGGGGCCAAATTTTGGGAGGGCTACGTACCCCTCAGGGAGCTCTCGGTTGATGAGTCTCTTATCAGTTTTAAGGGGAGACTCATCTTCCGCCAGTATATTCCCTCGAAGCGGGCGTGGTATGGCGTGAAGCTCTATAAACTTTGTGAGAGTACCTCCGGGTACACTCTCAAGTTTAGAGTGTATGAGGGACTAGATTCCCGTGTTGAACCCCCAGATTGTTCCCCCACTCTGGGTGTTAGCGGGAAAATCGTTTGGGAGCTTGTGCACCCTTTGCTGGATAAGGGTTACCACGTGTACTTGGACAACTTTTATACCAGAATCCCTCTGTTCACATCCCTTGCCACCAGATCCACGTTCGCTTGTGGGACCGTGCGGATAAACCAGAGAGGGCTCCCTCTAAATTTTCTGCAGACACCTATGCCCAAGGGTGAGTCCCGTGCCCTTACCCATGAAAACCTGTTGCTGGTCAGGTATAAGGATAAGAGGGATGTCCTTATGCTGACCACTATTCATGGTAACAGCAGCTCACCTGTCCCTGTACGAGGTACCACAACCCCGGTCCTCAAGCCCGATTGTAATCTGGACTACAATCGGTATATGGGGGTAGTTGATCTTTCTGATCAAGTCCTCAAGCCATAGATGGCCATGCGGCCAACACGGGTATGGTACAAAAAAGTTGCGGTCTACTTGGTACAGGTTGCCATGTACAACACTTTTGTACTGTCCCAGTACGCTGGCAACACAGGGACATTCCTCCAATTCCAAGAAGAAGTCCTAAAGGTCCTGATCTTTGGCGACCGGGAAAGAGCAGGCCGGACTTCCCAAGGAACTGGAGTTATAGGTGCCAGGATCATCCCAGGCCAACACTTTCCAGGTGAGGTCCCCCACACTGGAAAGAAGGGACGATCCCAGAAAAAATGCAGTGTTTAACAGGAGGGGGATACGGAAGGACACCACCACTCAATGTGACACTTGCCCCGATCATCTGGGCCTCTGCATTAAAAACTGCTTCAGGGAGTATCACACTTCCATGCAGTACTAAATTTTCCCTTTTCATTTTAATTTTCCATAATTTGACCCCAATGTACCAAGTCCAGAGTACATTCCAAGTTTTAACCTCATAAAACCACTAAATTGCCAAAAAAAAAAAAACTCATCTAAAAACAAAACAAAAAAAAAAACTGATAAGACCTCTGGGGGTATTTTTTTCCTCTGGGTCATAGGTCACTGAGTCACTATCATCGGGGACTTTTTTTGTTGCCTCAAATGCGCATCACTCTCTCCACCTGAGCAGGGTGCGCATTTGAGGCAACAGGTTAGGGACGGCCACACACGTCACATTCCCAGAATGATGATTCAGAGCATAGGGTTTGGGGCGGGCATATTTTTTAGTTTTGGCTATGCTCTGGGTCATCATTCTGGGAACATAACCTGTTTTATAATTTTATGTCCCACTGTACACCATTTTAGTTATTTAGTGTACCCCAGTTATTTACCCCATGTAATGCCCCTTGAGGGGGGGGCCCACTGTTCTGGCTCCATAGGCCGCAACGCAGAAGCTCAAGGCCCCTGAATGTGACCTGCTCCTCTCAGACCAGTGTGCAAGCTGTTTACGCCCAGACTTGAGGTATGTCCTTACTCCAAAGAAATGTATTTACAAACTTAAGGTGACATTTTATCCTTTTACCACTAGTGAAAATGAAATATTTGGGGTAACCCCAGCATTTTAGTGTAAAAAAATCCAATTTTTCATTTTCACATCCCACTTCATAAATATTTATCAAACACCTGTGGGGTGTTAAGACTCACTGTACCCCTTGTTATGTTCCTTGAGGGATGTAGTTTCCGAAATAGTATGCCATGTGTTTTTTGCTGTCCTGGCACCATAGGAGCTTCCTAAATGTGACATGCCCCCCGAGCAAAATTTGCTCTCAAAAAGCCAAATATGACTCCTCTTCTGAAGCATTGTAGTTCGCCCGTAGTGCACTTCAGGTCAACTTATGGGGTACCTCCATACTCAGAAGAGATGGGGTTACAAATTTTGGGGGGTATTTTCTGCTATTAAGACTTGCAAAAATGTGAAATTTGGAAGGAAACACACATTTTATTTTAAAATATATATATATTTTTTACATATGCAAAAGTCGTGAAACCCCTGTGGGGTATTAAGGCTCACTTTATTCCTTGTTACGTTCCTCAAGGGGTCTAGTTTCCAAAATGGTATGCCATGTGGGGTTGTTTTGCTGTTCTGGCACCATAGGGGCTTCATAAATGTGACATGCCCCCCGAGCAAAATTTGCTCTCAAAAAGCCAAATATGACTCCTTTTCTTCTGAGCATTGTAGTTCGCCCATAGTGCACTTCAGTTCAATTTATGGGGTACCTCCATACTCAGAAGAGATGGGGTTACAAATGTTGGGCTTTTTTTCTGCTATTAAGCCATGCAAAAATGTGAAATTTGGGGGGAAACACACATTTTAGTGAAAAAAAAAAATGTTTGCAAATGCAAAAGTTGTGAAATCCCTGTGGGGTATTAAGGCTCACTTTATTCCTTGTTACGTTCCTCAAGGAGTCTAGTTTCCAAAATGGTATGCCATGTGTTTTTTTTTTTTTTGCTGTTCTGGCACCATAGGGGCTTCCTAAATGCAACATGCCCCCCAAAAACCATTTCAGAAAAACGTACTCTCCAAAATCCCCTTGTCACTCCTTCGCTTCTGAGCCCTCTATTGCACCCGCCGAACACTTTACATAGACATATGAGGTATGTGCTTACTCAAGAGAAATTGGGCTACAAATACAAGTATAAATGTTCTCCTTTTACCCCTTGTAAAAATTCAAAAATTGGCTCTACAAGAACATGCAAGTGTAAAAAATGAAGATTGTGAATTTTCTCCTTCACTTTGCTGCTATTCCTGTGAAACACCTAAAGGGTTAAAATGCTGACTGAATGTCATTTTGAATACTTTGGGGGGTGCAGTTTTTTTTATAATGGGGTCTTTTATGGGGTATTTCTAATATGAAGACCCTTCAAATCCACTTCAAATCTGAACTGGTCCCTGAAAAATAGTGAGTTTGAAAATTTTGTGAAAAATTGCTGCTGAACTTTGAAGCCCTGAACTTTGAAAAGTAAAAACTTGTCAAATTAATGATGCAAACATAAAGTAGACATATTGGAAATGTGAACAAAAAATTTTTTTTTGGGAATATCCATTTTCCTTACAAGCAGAGAGCTTCAAAGTTAGAAAAATGCTCAATTTTAATTTTTTTCATCAAATTTGGGGATTTTTCACCAAGAAAGGATGCAAGTTATCACAAAAATTTACCACCATGTTAAAGTAGAATATGTCACGAAAAAACAATCTCGGAATCAGAATGATAAGTAAAAGCATCCCAGAGTTATTAATGTTTAAAGTGACAGTGGTCAGATGTTAAAAAAAGGCTCTGGTCCTAAGGTGTAAAATGGCCTGGTCCTTAAGGGGTTAAGGGTCTGAATACTTCTGTCAATGAAATATATTTTTCCTTTTCCCTAAATTAACAAATATTTGTCACATTCTGTCATTATGAGGTATTGAGTGCAGAATGATTTGGGGGTGGTGGGTTAATGTGATTTTTATTTATTTTATTTTACTCCTTACTCCAAGTCTGCAATATAACAAAATATGGAAAAAGTAAAAGGGTCTGAAGACTTTCCGATTGCATTATACCTTTTCACAGTTTCTTGAGCTTGTGTAGACTACATGTACATTTGCTGAATCATGTACAATGGTAATAACTGTCCAGCTTAGTCATTGGATAGTTTTGTGGCTGTGGAATTTATTAGCTATAGTTGTGCCTCAATACCATTGCATTGTTGTTTGACCACTCGCATAGTTAATATAACCTTAACAGTCCAAATAATTTGGCAAGCAAGTGTTGCTGCTATCACATAGAGCAAGAAGTCTCCAATTGTTAACTGTTCAAGGAAACTCCAGCAATTTCGACAAGAAGGAAACATCCACAATCAGAGGAAGAGCAGGGTGAGGCTTAGAAAAATAAATTTTGGAAAAAAATCTTTTTAACTTTTAAGACAGGACTGATTAAAACTTCCTTTTTCTGATAGGCAGTGTTATATATTGTAGTGCATTATGGTGGGGCAAATAGATGAGCAGGTCAAGGAGGAACTACAATGCAGACTTCAGGTCCTACAAGTAGTGTATAGCACTTAATGATGCAGTTCTATTATTCATATACTGGCAGACGGTGGGTGTTAGAGAATTCGTTCCTTTCTACACGTGTCACAATAATTAGCTAACTTGATAGTGACAGACACCTGCGTACACGCAAAACTGTGCTTGATGCAAAAATGCAGGCAGGTGTTTTCTTGCGTGCTCAAAAGTCCAATAAAAATTGCAATTTAGAAGCTGTTCATGCTAGAATTATTTTTCATCAGGATTTCATACAGCTAGCTTTATACCAACCCCATGAAATGGGAAGAGCAGAAGAGCAGTCAGTCAACATAATGTTGCAGGTGTCACCTGAGCATCTAGAGACTTGGTGCGCATATTTCCATCATGAGGATGCATTTATTCCTTCTCATAATTGAAAATGCAAGCTTCTTATAGATGAAAAGGTTTGTGTGTGAAAGATGCCACAAATCTCAGTTCTACAATTTCCACCAAGCAAACATATGCATAGCGCCTCCATAGACATTCCAAATACCTTGTAAAAAGAAAATGTTAAATATGTAATATAAACCCAATTAATGGGGAAAGGGGGCATCAGCCAATGCTATGTGAATGGGGAATTCCAGGTTGGTACGAAATGGAAGATGTCAGGGAAAAGAGGAATCAGGCATGTTCAATATATCCAATATTGAGATACATTGCTTCTACAAGTGTGCGGTTGAAGCTTATTTTTCTCTCTCCACTGAAATAAAAAAAAAAAGTACTTTAGGCTGAAATCTTCTATTATGTATAAATCTGGAGGTCCCCATTCACATAGCATTGGCTGACACCCCTTCCCCCTTTTATGCTTTAGTTGGGAGAAACAGCTGTTGGCTGGATAAGGTGTTATTACTTGGTTTGCTATATGACAGTTGACAGTAAGCTGCTAAAGCCTCCCCTCCCCCCTGCGCAGCAAATGAAGAATTCCCCTATAGTGGTATAAAATATACATTAACTTTAAAGGGGTTCTCCGCTGCTGAGCGTTTGGAACAAAACGGTTCAGAACGCTGAAGCCGGCGCCGGGAGCCTGTGAAATTATAGCCACGCCCCACCCCCTCAATGCAAGTCACACAGCCGTCACACCCCCTCCCATAGACTTGCATTGAGGGGGTGGGACGTGATGTAATAAGACGGCGGGGCTATGACGTCACAAGCTCCCAGTGGTCAGGACAGTTTGTTTCAAACGCTGAGCAGTGGAGTACCCCTTTAAGACAGAGTATGCTTTTGCTTAGTTTAAACTATAGGTGCCAAATGTGAAGACAGTACATTTGTAGGCCATGATTTATACCGAGATCAAGCCTAGAAAGCTTGGTCTGGAATAGTTTTGTAGCCCTGTTATATCTCTCTCACACACAATTTTTACAACATATGATTATACTACTTTCTGAGGTTCCAGGGATCCTTTTTAAAGGTGTCTCAACTCATAGAACTTCACATATGGATTCTGTTTATAGGCTCCAAGCAATGTATATAGCAACCAATGTGAATAGCTGCAGATACTGCAATAAATCAAGTTGCACTATAAACAGAAACATCCCCTAAGAAAACATTTGCAGTTCTTGCGGATAAACTCAATTTGCTGAAAGTCTGCTTCTGCAAACATAGAAGGGATGTGTGTAAATGGAGTGTGGTAATATTTTATAATGCATAGTTGGTAATTTCTCACATTGTCATGTGCTATCAAAAGATTGATACGGAGGCTTAAAGTTGCACATGGTAATAAAAGAAAATGGTGTTGCCAAATTGTTTTTGTTCTTTAGAGCATCAAGATTGAAAAACCATTCTAAAATAATGCATTCGGTTAAAACATCCATAGCTCCTACTTAAAAAATTATAATTAAAAAAAACATACCAAAAACCTCCATAAATTATGATTTGAACTGTCATAGTTCTAAGATAACAAATTAAGGGTTCTACACAGGCTTTATAAATAAATGTAGCTTTTGTTCAGGGTTTGAGATTGCCTTTCTTGATGGCGCTGTATGGTCCCTGTCAGTTATGTCTATAGAAATCACTGAAGTGGTATAATTTGGGTGTCTTGCTGGAGAGGCTAGTAATTAAATGTCAGATGTCAGGCAGGCCTGCTTCCCCGCAAAGGGATTTCTCATTTTCTCTCATTCACATGAGGACACTTGTATATTTTTTCAGGCCTGACCTCTTAGACAAAATTCCTTGCAAATCGGAACCCAATTTGCATTCAAATTCAAGGGTAATGAGGTGCAAATCCAGTGGCATAAGTGAATAGCTTTTTGCATTAAAACATGAATAAACCATTGCGCTTGAGATATCAATTAAGAGCCATCTCGTGGTGATGATCTCAGAAGCTTTATCATTCTTCACAATCATCAGTAAAAATCAGAGACACAAGAACACAGCTTAGAACGCATATACTGTATTGCACAAAGAAATTCAACAAACTGATGACAACAGTTGAGCAGACAATAATTTTCACTTCCACATGCGAAGATGAATTTTATTAAAGAGAAGGTTGGAACCCTAATACTGTAGTTTTTAACTATTCAGGTAGGAGGAAAAACAGGCTTCACAAGCTAACAGTCAAAAATAACAATACCCTGATTTTGTCTTCAAACCTAGAACATTTGAGTAACGCTTCCTCGCTAATGGACAGTCACACTGTACGAACACTAAACATGGTCAATGCTGCCTTTTAAGGCCTCTGACTGTAAAAAGGTGCACAACAACTCTGTTTGTACCAAAAAATGGGGTCAAAAATATAATTATATATTAAACCACTATTTTCTTTATTTACATACCCTATTCATAAATAATTAACCAAAGCTTGACTTAGCTCAATGATGGGTCATAATAACGGATGTAGCAAGTGAGAAACAGTATTGCTCCAACAGACAAAGTATTACTAGACATACTGTCCGAGCAGGCCACGGCCATCTTTGCAGGCTCTAGGTACCACAGAAAATGCAATGTTTGTGTTCTGAAGCTTGGTGTTCAAAAGGTACAGAAACCTTTAAAGGGGTACTCCGCCTCTAGACATCTTATCCCCTATCCAAAGGATAGGGGATAAGATGTCAGATCGCCACGGTCCCGCTGCTGGGGACCCCCAAGATTGCCGCTGCAGCACCCCACTGTCATTACTGCACAGAGCGAGTTCGCTCTGCACGTAATGACGGGCAATACAGGGGCCGGAGTATCGTTACATCACGGCTCCGCCCCTCATGATGTCACGGCCCGCCCCCTTCAATATGAGTCTATGGGAGGGGGCGTGGCGGTCGGCATGCCCCTGCCATAGACTTGTATTAAGGGGACAGGCCGTGATGTCACGAGGGGCGGAGCCATGACGTCACGCTGCTCCGTCCCCTGTATCGCCCGTCATTACGCACAGAGCGAACTCGCTCTGTGCAGTAATGACAGCGGGGTGCCACAGTGGCAATCCCAGGGGTCCCCAGCAGCGGGACCCCGGCGATCTGACATCTTATCCCCTATCCTTTGGATAGGGGATAAGATGTCTAGGGGCAGAGTACCCCTTTAATGCCTCACACAGCAGTCACATGGACACATTACAGAGCCTTCTCTAATATAAAAATCTGCATTGCTTATTTGAGAAAGAAGCCTTCAAAGTTAAGGATTAGTAGAGATGAGGTTTTTGAGGCCTAAAGTTTGGATGTGAGGTCTCCAAACTCTTTGTACCATTTTACACTTTTCAGAATGATGCATGAGTGGCTATATGTTTATATTAGATAGTGATTATTAACTTTTGCTTATAATCAGTTGATACATTTGGAAACAGAATTATTTTGTAGCTTGTGTAGCAGAAAGATGACAACTGATGGCATTTTATACTTGAACAACCCATAGCATCACTGCCATGAGGTATAAAGAATACACATTGAACAAATTAAGGTCAATTCTCCAATTCTGAATTCCATTACAGGCACTATAAGCTAAAATAACCCAACGGTATTATGCTTTGAAGAAGGTAAGAAACAGACTTCTCAGATCTTTCTGAGCACATATACTTGTTTGTATTGCAGCATATGTTTTTTCACTTGTACTTCTGCTCCCAGATAAGCATTGCATCAAACATTTAGCATCAAAACATGCCCTTTTTCATCTTTGAAAACCAACAAGCATCTGGCGGTTTTCCCATGGCCCTTCTCAAAACAGAAGCAATGTCCTTTATGAAAGCCGTAGTGCAACATTGTACATTTTGTGAGTGCCCGCAATTGACGCTTCACAATGTCAGTACTTGAATTGTCCCCCCTGCAGTACCCTGCTGAATTGTAGTGCAGATGTGCTGTACTTGCAACAATGCCTCTTCAGTCCCCTGTCCACAGGAAGGGGTGGTTCAGTCTGTCTGCACTCTAAAGGGTCCGCACTGCCACAGGGTAAAGAAGTGATAAATGTTCGGCTCCTTTTATTGGAAGTTTCCTTGTGGTGTAGAAATGGATGACTTCAGGGACGCTGTCAAAAGGAGGACTGTTCTGACCCAATACATATTTTTCTTTGGCTTTTGACAGTTTCATGTGCATAAATCCTTGGCTGCTCCTGTAAAAACAAAAGAAGAAACATTTAATCCAAAAACGCAATACACATACATTTAAAGGGCTTTTAGGACCTCAACCCTTGTTGGAAACCCCTACTGCAGTACCCTGCTGATTTGTAGTGCAGATTTGCTAGTGCCAAACTTAGCCTGTGTTCTTATTTCATACCTAGTCCATATAGATGAACATTTTTACAAAATCAAAATACCTTCAGCATAGTTTTGTAAAGTACAATAACAGAGGGGGCACCTGCATTACAGTTGCATGCACTTTTGTGATAGGGTATCAAATGTTAAGCTAAGTTTGATTCAGCTCCAGTATGAGTAAATCACATTTTGCCCTGACTTTTATTTTAACCTATGGTTAATGGATGCCAAAGTGCAGAAGGGTGATACCTTGCAGAAGGGTGATACTGCAGACAGCCACCCAACAAATTTTGCGAACATTTTTGCCCCCAATGTGCGTTCAAATTTTTTCCCTGCTTTGTTGTAAGACTGGAGAGGTGAGCAAAACCTGCTGTGTCCTTAAGGGGTTAAGATGTTTATGTTCACTGAGACTAATAAAATTACAAAAGCAGGTCTTAAGGTGCCCATATACTTTGTTTGGTCAATAGCTCAGCAAAGCCCCCCACCCCCATACACATGAACAATTTGGCTTGGCCAAGTCTTTATCTCTTCTGAAAGGTGAAAGGAGGAGTAAGCTGCTGCCTGAAAGCTCTGGTGGCAGCTTATCTTCCCAAAAACAAGTGTTGGCTGGTTGATATCTAATGTGCCCTTCCCTTCTCTCCCCCAAAAAGGAGAGTCAGGAAACTCCCATACATATTATATGTTTGTCCAATCCTGCTGAAAACAGTGGGTTTGGCTCGCTGCTCAGTAATGTGTATGGGGTCCTTTAGGAGTACAGCTCTGATCAGTTATACTATATTTAAAACTTATTTAAGTCTGCAATATTTAACAAAAAAGCATTTACATATGTATATGGATTGAAGATTTGTGATATAAAGTAAAGATTTCTCTGGAAAAACGATCTATTTTATAGAAATTCCCTGAGTGACACACAGATCAGTGGTTTTCTTCAGCAAGAGGGGTGCACATCAGTAATATTTGTATATCTATATGAATGACCTGCAACTCCTGTGTAACCTATGCCCACATTGGGGGAGATTTATCAATCAGCCTAAAACCCTAATTGCCTGGTTGTTCCCACAGCAACCAATCAAAGCTAAACTTTAATATCTTAACAAGCTCTTGTAAAGTGAAAGTTGAGCAGTGATTGGCTGCTATGGATAAAACCATACAATTAGGGTTTCAGTCTGATTGCTAAATATCGGCCATTGTGTTTATGAGTAAGTGAAAATTAACACTAAAGAATAAACAAGGACATAAACTGTCAGAAAATCAGAACATTTTTTAGTGTATTAAAAAGGATGACTGCTGAAACGGCTGCAGTGGAAAATCATGGCAGAGTGGATGGTAATTCATGAGATGAAGTTACATGCAGTGTCACTCTTGTCTGTGAGATTCAGGTTCCTATTATGCTCAGAAATATGGCTATTGTATGACAGCAGTATCGGAAGGCGAAAAAAAAAATGACTGGAATTACAGCTCATGATGACACAACCCAGAATAGAAGTCTCCAGTACAAGAGACTTATCTTTAATACACAGACACAAGATGTCGAATGCATTTGACAATGAGTGAAATATTAACACCTTAATTACCCAACACTGAGAAAGGTACTGTCTATAAGCGGTCATATAGGCACTGAGCAACAGTGTAGTCTATATGAATTAGGAAATGCAGTACAAAATAGAGTATGTGAAAAATAAAATCTTATCTAATCATTAATGTAATTCCAACCCATGCTCGTGTACTAACATTGTGATCCCCATTATTGTTCTGAAAGACAAAGGACCAAAAATGGGGGTTTACTGCAAAGAGGTTCTTCATGTTACAGTGTTGTGGTCATCTTGTTGTAGGAAACCTATATATATTTTTGGTTACAAATAATATAGGCACAGTTACCATATTTTTTGCCGTACTTTTTCTTCCCCAAAACTGGGGGGGGGGGGGGGGGGGGGGGGGGGAAAGTTGGTGCGTCTTATACGGCGAATACCTGCGGCCATCAACGGCCGGGACCCGCGGCCAATACATGACATCACCGATCGCGGTGATGCCCTGTATTAACCCTTCAGATGCAGCGATCAAAGCCGACCGCCGCGTTTCAAGCGAAAATAACACTAACCCGGCTGGTCAGTTGGGCTGCTCAGGACCGCCGCGGTGAAATCGCGGCGTCCCGAACAGCTTACAGGACACCGGGGGGGACCTTACCTGCCTCCTCGGTGTCTGCTCCGTGCCGGGATCCCCTGCATGGCCGGCGCTCTCCTTCAGCGTCATCACGTCGTCGCGCACACCGTCCCGTCATCCAATAGGAGCGCGTGCGTAGCAACGTGATGACTGCGACGGAGAGCGTGGATCCCGGGGAAGAAGACGTCCGGAGCGTCGGGGACACCAAGAGGACGCAGTGACAGCGATGGAGCGACATCCAGGGCAGCGGTGACTGGTCCGGAGCGGCGGGGACAGGTGAGTACTACCTCCTATACCAGTGGTCTTCAACCTGCGGACCTCCAGATGTTGCAAAACTACAACTCCCAGCATGCCCGAACAGCCAACGGCTGTCCGGGCATGCTGGGAGTTGTAGTTTTGCAACATCTGGAGGTCCGCAGGTTGAAGATCACTGTTGGGTGCAGAATCTTTTTTTTCTAGATTTTGCACCTTTAAAATAGGGTGCGTCTTATATGCCGGTGCGTCCTATAGGGCGAAAAATACGGTATGTCATTCCATGTGTGGGGAATTATGATGTGGCCACTCTTTTACAAAATATGAAATTTACTTTTCATACTATCTCAGAAAGTAAATTGACATTTCCATAAAAGAGAAAAAGGTGGTCGCAGTTAGACACAAACTGGCAGATTTAGAAGACGGATTTTTCTTTAAGATATCTAATGTAACTAAGATTTCTAGCATCAGCAAAACATAACTGCTTCTTCGCTTTGGTGCTCTCCTGAATTTATTCACAGCTGAATATTTAGTAGATCTTAAATGTAGACATTCGTATGTTAACTTAGACTTCTAACAAAGAGCTGTCATCTTTTATATGGTTATCAACCACAGACTAAAATGTAAGTACAATGGAATTAACAAATGTAGAAAAAAAACAACTCTTTACAGCTTGATGAGAAGTGTGGTGATGCATCATATGTCACGGCTCGACAGAAATATTAGTCACTGCATCCAATTGGCGGAATAGAACTAATTTGCAAAAAAATATTCTGCTGGCAACAAGAATTGTTTGAACAACAACTAGTTATTATGGAAATGTGTGCATCCTTGCCACTGGAGTGTAGATGAGATACAATGCCAGCAAAAAATACACATAAGATGAGAAAAGAGAGCGAGAGCATGCATAATCGCACATACGGAGATAATATACATAAGGTGCTTGAGTAGCCTCTCTGTGTTATAATGCAAAGCTCTTCTCTGCTGCTCCAGCATACATAAATGTTATTCCGTCTTGGCTACTTCAGTCCTTATTCACACTGAAGTACTAATGCAAACAACCTGTACTCCCACATGTATAATTATTGGGCCATTTAGGAAGCCATCACATCATAGCGTAGCCATTAAAGGGGAACTCCGGTGGAATTTTTTTTTTTTCATATCAACTGGTGAAAGAAAGTTAGATTTGTAAATCACTTCTATTTAAAAATCTTAACCCTTCTAGTACTTATTAAATCATAAAAAAAGGATAGTGCTTAAAACTTTACTTTTATTGATATACGTACTATAAAATATGACACCAAAATAAGCCCCATACCATTAACAAATTAGCATAAGGTATATAACAGTTGCCAGGATTCGTTTTTGTATCAAAAAGGTACCGAAGTATAATTAATCCTCAGGATTTACATGAAGGTTCTCATGTACGCTAGAACTCACGAGTGCGAGCAGCAGCAGCCGATATGTGCAATATTGAGCGCAACACCATCCTGATGACATCAGCAAGCACTAGCTGACAGAAACGCGTTGAAGGCGGTGCCAATATATGTGTGTTCTATCAATATACTGCTGTTGTATTTAAACGTAACATTTAGTGCGGTGTATTAGTCTACATCTGACATGAGAACCTCCATGTAAATCCTGAGAATTAGTTCTACTCCGGTACCTTTTTCATATAGCCGTTACCTTGTGTATACAAAACAAATCCTGCCAACTGTTATATATACCTTATGCTAATTTTTTAATGGTATGGGGCTCACTTTGGTGTAATATTTTATAGTATGCATATCATTAAAAGTAAAGTTTTAAGCACTATCCTTTTTCTTTATGATTTCATTTGTGGCTAATTTCAGGATAGATCCCCCAAGTGTGGTTGACCATTACAATACTCATTACATATAACCCTTCTAGTACTTATCAGTTGCTTTATACTACAGAGAAACTTGTGAAGTTATTTCAAACCCGACAACAGTGCTCTCTGCTGACACCTTTGTCTGTGTCAGGAACTGTCCAGAGCAGAATAGGTCTTCTATGGGGATAGGCTTCTAATCTGGACAGTTCCTGACATGGACAGAGGTGTCAGCAGAGAGCACCATTGTCAGACAGAAAATAAATTCACAACTTTCTCTGTAGTATACAGCAGCTAATAAGTGCTTTAGGGTATGTTCCCACACGGCATATTTGCTGCTGCGTATTTTATTTTCCCTGTTGAAGTCAATGGGTAGGAAAATACACAGCACCAAATACACAGCAAATACGCAGCAAAATACGCCATGTGGGAATGCACCCTTAGAAGTAATTTACAAATCTGTTTAACTTTCTGGCACCAGTTGATTTGAAAATATCTGCTTTCTACTTGTTTCCACTGGAGTTCTCCTTTAACAAGGGAAACCAGTTTATTTAATGGCACCAGTGATAGCATCTTAATGGTACACAGATATTCCCATGACAAAGGTTGCCATAAGCAGCGCTTAGATATCAGAGTACTAACAAATTAAGTAGCAAAAGGATTTTTCACCATCTGCCGTTTCTGTCCGCACAACAAAGGTAACCGGTAGGGATGTTCTATAAATGTATACCTACACAAAGAAATATATGGAGGTGGAGGCCCGGGGGGAAGGAGTATTTGGTTTGGGGGTATTATCATGGCAGTTTTCTGGTGTCAAAGAATCAAAATATTTTGCACAAGCCTCACTCTGCTCAAAAATATGTGACTTTTCCTGTATTTTACGCAAAAATTGAGGGTGCATTTTTTTCCTTCTGGTGTAAGCATTGAGAAATCTCCTCCTATAGTGTATTTGATATAATACAGGGTGTATCAAAGCACAACCTTATGGTTTTCCTCCAGCTGTTCTTGTAAGGAGGCCCTTACAGCAACATTATCATCCTATCAAAGGACCCCATTGGAGTACTTCGGGTCAGTTAAAACATAAGGATCCTGTATGTCTGAACGTACCCTTTAGGGTGTATTCACACACACTGGATTCACTGTGGTTTTTTTTACAATTCTTTTGTATTTTTTATTGGCATGTCAAAAAGTGATTGAGTATATACATCTGTGGCAATAGTACTGAATGAAACACATTAAGTGATTCAGAGTTGTGTCCCAATATTTTTGTCTAGTGCATTTTACATTAAGTCTTAAAATAGCTAAATGTCGCCGGATATGTTGGTCTCACCTTTACCTTTGTTAGTTTATATATGATGATCACTACTGTTCTTCACGTTGGATTGCTGATGCCTGTATTGCATGCTCAGTATCAGCATTTGGTTTAAGCTATGTCGATAACTTGCTTTTTCTTTTTACACTATATCTATACTGATGTATTGTATATTCTGTATTCGACTCAATAAACTTTCTCATTTTGACACTAAAATAGCTAAATGTCAAATTCTTATAGACAATATCTCCCTAATACTTATTTTTGATACTTACAGTTCTTAAAGGAGTATTCCAGGAAAAAAACTTTTTTTTTTTTTTTATATATCAACTGGCTCCAAAAAGTTAAACAGATTTGTAAATTACTTCTATAAAAAAATCTTAATCCTTCCAGTACTTATGAGCTTCTGAAGTTAAGGTTGTTCTTTTCTGTCTAAGTCCTCTCTGATGACACGTGTCTCGGGAACCGCCCAGTTTAGAAGCAAATCCTCATAGCAAACCTCTTCTAAACTGGGCGGTTCCCGAGACAAATGTAATCAGAGAGCACTTAGACAGAAAAGAACAACCTTAACTTCAGAAGCTCATAAGTACTGAAAGGATTAAGATTTTTTTTATAGAAGTCATTTACAAATCAGTTTAACTTTCTGGAGCCAGTTGATATATAAAAAATTAGTTTTTTCCTGGATAACCAGTTTAATGTATTCTATAGAAGAAAAAAAAAGAAATTATCAGTCTGAGATGCGGACTGCCATAAATTTCTACTTAGCTGGGTACCTCCTCCTTTACAGTCAGCACAAGAATAATCCTCACATGAGCCGATCAGATGAGGACTGTGAGACCTCTTAAAAATGGCTATACACATTCAACCGAGGTCCGGACAGCTATCACCTGACTATCCTTTACATGTATGTTTAGGATGGCCAAATGTCCATGTTCTGTTGCAGTAGAAAGGGGATAAGCAGCTGTCTAACAACTCTTTGGATATGAGGGGAGGTCTGTGGTATCGAATCCACCCCACAGCAGGTGCAGTCTCAGTAATCCTCTTCCCAGCAATAGAATCAACAAATAATAAGGGGGATTAAAATGCCCACGGAAGGTGCTCTAAAACATAGCTTTTAATGGTTCCAAGATAAAAGGCACCAAAATCAATTGTGACCCATTAAAATGAGATTTAATGTTGTTTGTACCATGAATTGCGGCCCAACGCGTTTCCACTGTGTGTGACAGTTTCCTCAGGGGAATAGCATTGGTACAATAATTCACGCCTAATATTTAGGCTAAATACATGATTAATAAGATCCACTAATAGAGTCCAATCGTACTGTCTCGCTAGTACATAACATTTGCTTAAATACGGGTCTCACACATTACACAGACCCGCCAATTTACAATGACAAATGATGTACTGACAGTGCAGTGCACAGAGATAGAAATATACATATACCGGACTGGCCGAGTTCCCAGGATGACCTGACATAAAAAACTGCAGAAATAGGGAACATTACTCCATATGCAACCAGTGTTTTTGGTCGACCAGTGTCCACCTATAATGATTTCTACCTTCAGCCACCTAGGAATCCTAAAAGGCAAACAGAGAAAATGAATCCCCCTTTAGGTGTGTTGTCCCAGTAGTTCAGTGCCTGAAAAAGAAGTTCATGCTAGGGGCTGGCTACTCACGTTTAGATGTCCGGGTGTACGGTTAGGGCATGAACGCTACCTACAGTGGTAGGGAGCCATGCTACTGGCGCTCTGCTCTTCCTTGGCGGTGTCCGGCTTCATATCCGGAACGCCGCTGTCACGTGACACGCATCATGTGCCGCGCGTCACGTTCGAATCGATTGCAATGCCGCGATCTCGCTCGGAAGCGCTCATGTGATCAACTCTGGTCACATGATGCTCAGTCCGTTCTGTAGTGTCAGTAATGGGGGTAGGTCCCGCCCCTACTATTGACCTAGTTACTGTGTGGTCAAAATGTATTACATGGACAAATGAAGAATGTGATTTAGGCTGGAAGACATATGTAAGTACTTGTCAGTCTTATATTGAGTCAATGAGATAAAATTACATAAAGGACACTGGAGCTAATAGGTTAAATAAGCAAAGACAAGTTGATCTAGGATGAGAGGAGGCAGACCACAAACAACCGCAACTATATGGGCAAATGATGCTGTTTTTTATTTCAGGTCATCCTGGGAACTCGGCCAGTCCGGTATATGTATATTTCTATCTCTGTGCACTGCACCGTCAGTACATTATTTGTCATTGTCAACTGCCGGTTCTGTGTAATGTGTGAGACCCGTATTTAAGCAAATTGTATGTGCTTGTGAGACAGTACTAATATCTTATATAAAAACGAGAAAAAACAACAAGAGGTGCGCCCCTAGTGAGGACCGTTTTGATGATGATAAAGGTGTAACGTAAAGATGGGTTCTTACCCCTAGGTGTTGCGCTTAGAGCACAACACCTATAGCAGCGTAGAAATCAAGGGAAACCGCTGCCACGAGGAACAACCCGGTGTGACGTCCGTCAGTCCGGTAATAAGCAATAGGAAGAAATACGTGGATAGATTCCTCTCAAGAAGGCGCTGGTACCCAGGGATGGAGATAAACTTCTTTATTGGCAACGCGTTTCGATCCCGAACCGGGATCTTTGTCAGGCATCATGCCTTCTTGAGAGGAATCTATCCACGTATTTCTTCCTAGTACTAATATCTTTGCACTGCACTGTCAGTACATCATTTGTAATTGCAAACTGCCGGGTCTGTGTAATGTGGTAGACCCATATTTAAGCAAATGTTATATACGAGCGAGACAGTACGATTGGACTCTATTAGTGGATATTATTAATTATATATTTAGCCTAACTATTAGGCGTGAATTATTGTACAAATGCTTTTCCCCTGAGGAAACTGTCACACACAGTGGAAACGTGTTGGACCGCAATTCATGGTACAAACAATATTAAATCTAATTTTAATGGGTCACAATTGATTTGGTGGTGCCTTTTATCTTGGAACCATTAAAAGCTATGTTTTACTTCTCGTGGGCATTTTAATCCCTCTTATTATTTGTTAACAACTCTTTGGACCAGACAGGTTAAATGTCATCCATGCTACCTTCATCTATCTGGTCATGTCTACAGATGCTAAAGTATTGAAAGATTCAGACAGAAATTAGCAGGACCTGCAGAAAATCAAAATAATTTTTTTTTTATAAATTGAAGATTTCTAGAGATAGCAGCTAATGAAAACCTAGACATTTGTTAAAATGACACATTTACTGTATCTGCCAAGATTTGTCTCTTTTCTTGGGACTCTACAACTAGGCACTATAATTACAGATCTCCAGGATAATGTACATTTCATTTCTTTAGAGGAATTATTCCATTCTGCTAGGCATGACTGCACAGTCATTGACAGTGACATCTTCACATCCATAATTATTATGAAATAAATACTGCTAGAATGACTGTTCATTAAACAGTGCCTGGGCTGACTGACACCGGATACTGACACCACTAGATTTTTCTTAGCGGGATATCACAGACAAATGTGGAAAGAAATATTTTGTAAAGATTAGATTTTTAAGAGGTTTATGGTAGTAATCTGTCTTTACGTACAGCTTTAAAATACACTCAACCCACTAGTTTAAGGAATTCTTTCTCAGCTCAGTATAGAGTTCAACAATTTATAAAAATTCATTTTATAAACATAGATAAAACAAAAACACATTACCAACATGGTATAATACAATGGAAAATAATTCTAGTACAACATTTTAATTGGCTCTCCAATAGAAGCCTTAGTCAGTGCAGAGATACCTTAGCTAATATATAGTAGTGATCTGATGTATAATCGCAATGTGAAGCAGATTGTCAGGCTATGTTCACATCGTAGAATTTGGGCTCAAAATACTTTTTTTTTTTACTCAAAAAACAGCTAACATTACAGATTTATTTTCAACCATTTTTGGGCCACTATTGGGTTCATAAAAAAAATAATTAAAAAAAAATAAACGTTTTACTATTGCATTTCAATAGAACGCATTAGTAAAAACACAGCAGTTTTTTGGGGGTCATGTATTTAAAAATCTCTGTATGCTGTAAGGTAGCATAGCCTCAAAGGGGCTTTGGAGATGTCAAGAGTAAGTTCTTCCATAATCTGAACAATGCAATGTTGCAGTATAATCCAAGATTAGAAAAACAGCTAATTTCTTCCAAAAACAGCACCGCACCTCACTTCACCTGTCCTCAGGGTGTGTGTGGTGTTGCTTGGCTCCATTCACTTCAATGGAACAGAACTACAATACCACACACAACCTCTAAATCAGTTCTGTTTTTCTAATCCTGCATAAACCATTTAAGAGATTTTGGAGGAAAAATGCGGCTGCATTGAAACTCCGTAGTGTAGCCTTGGTGAAGGAAAGCACGAGGCAATTACAGCTGCTGGAATAAATTGTACTTTTCTCTCAATGACATGAGGGTGATTGTATGACCTAATAATGGAACAGACTTTCCATGCTAGATATTGTGTTTCTTTTATATATGAACCAGACCATTTGCAAGACCCAGAATCAATAGCGGCAAGATGGAGGCAATTAATACTAAGCACATTAAGGCTTCATTGGAAAAGATTGCACTGAATATTAAACACGCTCACATAGCTTCATGGAGCCTTAACTTGCCTGCAGTGAAATGAATGTGAACCTTTTTTTTCTTGGCAAATGGTGACAAAAACCTGGAAAATGTCTTAGGTCTTTTAACAGGAGTGGAACTCTGGCTGTCATCACCCCATGGTCTTCTGGTTACAATGAAAGTTACAATTCTAATTTATTGCTCCACAGAGGAGATCGCACACATAAAGATTCCTGAAAGCATGGAGGACTAAAACTCATTTTCGCTCACAGAAAAAGATGTTGATTGAATTACCATGGAAACTACAACCCCCTACCATGGAGGGCTGTTCCCCCACTAGACCTAACAGACACATGAATCGCTGAAGGCTACAGTACTCTGTTGTAAACAATATACAATGCCAGTGCCGAGACCTTGTCTTTGTTGCCTTATTAGTTATTTAGAAGGCATCCAATGTGATGACAGAAAAGACTGCATATCTCGGTAGAACATACTCTTGGCAGACAATGTGATAGACAGCAGAGGGGTGCACACTAGAGCCAAGTAACCCTTTCTGTGAAATAGATAACAATAGTAACAAGTCAATCTGGAAAGTGCATTTTGTACGAGCGGTACTATGCAGCATTACTTGCACCACCATCAATGAGAAAAGGTTTCTTAGTTAAATATTAAAGATGAGCCTTCCCTTAGGCTAAATGTACACAAGCAGTAACCTGTGAGAGCACCTAATTCTCTATTCTCAGGAGCGCTAAGCAGTACAGTTCCCGATAGGAGACTCTTGCAGACCTTTCTGTATCGGTAGTACACCATGCCTATCAGGAATAACTCATTATGTTAACAAAGAAGGTCAATTCTGATTGAGGATTTCCCACTGTGTTACTTTGATAGAGAGACGGATCCCAAGACGTTGCACTTAGCTAATCATTGGAGTAATAATACAGCACAGATATCTGCAGATGTTTGGGCGTACAGCCCAAAGCTGCATGTATTCTGCTACCTCTGACTTTTTCCTGTAATTGCACAGTGAATTATTCATGAGCTAGACATGGGAACGTTTATGTCAAATTAGCCGCCATGAGGAAACAGCAATCTAACATACTAATAGGCGCGGACATTGGCACCTGTAAAATACGCTTACAATCAAAGAGTGATTGAGTGCAGCAACACATAACACAAGGACATAGATAAAGCGCCAGATAACAGAGTAAGCATTAGCGGTGGCTTACAATATAATAAAGGACTAGACTTAATAGCAGAAGTCTGTACAATAATCTTTTTACTGGTCAGTAGATGTATTAAAGGGGGTTAAACATTTTTATTTATTTATTTTTTTTTTAATATATCAACTGGCTCCAGAAAGTTAAACAGATTTCTAAATTACTTCTATAAAAAAAAATCTTAATCCTTTCAGTACTTATGAGCTTCTGAAGTTAAGGTTGTTTTTTTCTGTCTAAGTGCTCTCTGATGACACGTGTCTCGGGAACCACCCAGTTTAGAAGAGGTTTGCTATGGGGATTTTCTTCTAAACTGGGCGGTTCCCGAGACACGTGTCATCAGAGAGCACTTAAACAGAAAAGAACAACCTTAACTTCAGCAGCTCATAAGTACGGAAAGGATTAAGATTTTTTAATAGAAGTAATTTACAAATCTGTTTAACTTTCTGGAGCCAGTTGATATATAAAAAAAAGTTTTTTCCTGGATAACCCCTTTAAACACAAATAGGATACATATTATGCGGATCTGTACTGATAAAAACGGTGTCTACTAAAATAAAAGGGCCATGCTGCCACTACTGCAGTTAAGGACTGTACCTATGTGCCATTCACATATGCTTTGCTAAAAAATGTTTAAGTATTTTAGTATTAAAATTTCAAATTTTCTTCTGCTGGATGAAACACAGACCACAATTCCGTCAATTTAAATATGGGACTCTACCGCAAGCAAATAATGCTAATAATTTCTGGCTATTGAGGCCACTACATACAGTACTTTTGTCTGTGCACTGCATCGCCTTTATAAATCATATTTGTGGAGTTTTACCCTTGACAACACTTTGTCAAAGTTAAAATTAGTTGGCCTTAGCTTTGGACAGGAGATTTTAATTTCACAGGCCAGCGCTTTAATCATGCACACACATTCACACTATAAGCAGAGAGATTGGGTTGTGGCTCTCTGCACAAATCATTTAGTACAGTTGTTCCCCACGTTGCAATATTAATTCCTAGGCTGAAAACCTCTTAACAGTCATTGTAAGGGCTTTTCTGGGACTTTTATACTAATTTAGTCTTTTTTACTCATTTTTGGGGTAAGCCATCAAGATTGGTGGGGTTTGACTTCCAGCACCCCCATTGATTAGCTGACTAAAGGGGCCGTGTCGCTTGTTGAGTGCTGCAGCTTCTTTACTGTTTACCAGGTGCAGCGTCATACATGAAGTGGGTGAGCCTGGTACTACAGCTCAGTCCCATTCACGTGAATAGAATAGAGCTGAAGAGAGGTGCAGAATCAGGCACAGCCACAACACACTAAATAGAGCTGATCATGTTAAAGAATAAAAAGGCTTTTGAAGGCCTATTCTAGGAATTAGGGTTTAGTGTAATAGGTTCAGCGATCAATTTAAAATGGTCATATTACTGCACATCACCCCATGTAAAAAGATGTGTTCCATGTAAAAAGATGTGTGGCCAAGCAATGATACACGTAAAGGGTCACATGAATGTTCAAGCGATCATTTGTGTGGTCCAGGTTGCTTGATACTAAGCACCGATCTAGGAGATCAGTAGACATATTAGGCAGGGGTCTGCCATGTAATACAGCCCTTATGTAATCAATATTAAAATCCATGAAACCCCTTTAAGGGTTGAGCCAATTTTATTTTTGCCCAGGCATAATTTAAAATTATTAAAGCTAAATAGCTATGAGGCCTTGTCTTTGTAAGAGAAGTTTTATATTTTTTAAGGGATCATTTTTGGGTAAATATATGGGTGCGTTTAAAAGGCTCTGAATACCCTGTAGTGACTGGGCTACGAAGCCTGTTGTTGGAGTAAGTGTCTACGAGACAACTGCTGTCATACCAGAGGGTTAAGTTACCAGTGAACTCGGGGAAGTCCCCAGCTGCTAGACATTAGAGTAGACTCAAGAAATGGAAGATTCCCATGAGGAAGAACCTACTGGCTATAGAAAATATACATTAAGACTGGAAAATCTGTACATTCCTAAGCTTATAAGCACTCTTAATGCTAATGGTCTATTATTTTACATCTGTAAGAACCAGGTGGGGAGATAAAACTACATGTATAATTGTGTTTTGTCAATCTTAGATTGTTGAAAGGCATGTATAAATACTCACTTACAATACTTACAATAATATTAAACCTGATGTGTAACATATACCGAAAGGCAATAAGGATTTGGACTGACTGAAATTATCTCAACTTTAAGGGAATTTATCATTCCCTGCGCCAGTGCAAAGTAGCTAAATTGCACCAAATTATTTTGCAAGCCCTGGGTTTGCATAAGATTTGGTGCACAAAGTGGGAAACTCCACATCAATTTTTGAGTAAGAACAGGGCTCATGTGCAAAATGTTGCCACTCTGTGCTGGCACAGGGAATGATAATGTTTCCCCAAAGTGTTGTTGATCCTTTTTGGACTTCAAGAAAATATATTACACATATGGGATGAGAAAGTCTTTGCCGAAAAAGTCTGTCAAACTCTTGAGTTGTGAAATCAGTGGCTAGCTGTGTAAACACCATGGTACGCTGGCATAAAATTTTTACTGATATTCTGACAAACTGGCAAGATACAGCAAAAACTGTGTAACTGGGGCTTTTAAAAGGGTACTCCACTGGAAAACCTTTTTCTTTACAAATCTGTTTAACTTTCTGGCACCAGTTCATTTAAATTGCTTCTATTTAGAAATCTTAACCCCTTAAGGACTCAGCCCATTTGGACCTTAAGGACGCTTTTATATTTTCATCCACAGACTAGTATGAGGGCTTGTTTTTTGCGCGACCAGTTGTCCGTTGTAATGCCATCACTCACTTTATCATAAAATGTATGGCGCAACCCAAAAAATACTATTTGTGTGGGGAAATTAAAAAGAAAACCACAATTTTGCAAATTTTGGAAGGTTTTGTTTTCACGCCGTACAATTTATGGTATAAATGACATGTGTTCTTTATTTTCTGGGTCAATACGATTAAAATGATACCCACGATTATACACTTTTCTATTACTGTTGCACTTAAAAAAAAATCGAAAACTTTTTAACCAAATTAGTATGTTTAAAATCCCCCTATTTTGAAGGCCTATAACTTTTTCATTTTTCCATATAAGCGGCGGTATGAGGGCTCCTTTTTTTGCGCCGTGATCTGTACTTTTATTAATACCATATTTGCTTATGCAGCTATTTTGGACTTTTCTTTTTACGTTCACGCCATTCACTGTACGGGATCATTTACATTTTATGTTAATAGTTCGGATATTTACACAAGCGGCGATACCAAATATGTATATAAAATAATTTTTTTTACACTTTTTGGGGGTAAAATAGGGAAAATGGGACAATTTACGTTTTTATTGGGGGAGGGGGTTTTTCACATTTTTTTACTTTATTTTTTTTACTTTTATTTTTACACTTTAATAGTCCCCATAGGGGACTATTTAAAGCAATCACTCGATTGCTAATCCTGTTCAGTGCTATGTATAGGACATAGGACTGATCAGGGTTATGGGTCATCTTCTGCTCTGGTCTGCGGGAAGGCAGATCAGAGCAGAAGACTCCCGGAAGGCAGCGGAACCAGGTGAGGGGACCTCCGTCTGCCGTGCAGGATGATCGGATCACCGCGGCAGTGCTGCGGGCGATCCGATCATCCTGTTAAGTGACCGCGATGCTGCAGATGCCGTGATCGGTATTGATCACGGCATCTGAGGGGTTAATGGCGGACATCCGCGGGATCGCGGGTGTCCGCCATTACCGGTGGGTCCCTGGCTGCGATCCACAGCCGGGACCTGCCGCGCATGATGACGGCATCGCTCCGATGCCCGTGGTTATGCTCAGGACGTAAATGTACGTCCTGGTGCGTTAAGTACCACGTCACCAGGACGTACATTTACGTCCTGCGTCTTTAAGGGGTTAAAGGGGTACTCCAGTGTTCATTTTAGGAACTGTCCAGGGGGTGTGACGGCTAGTACGTAGCTGTCAAGCCTCCTCCCACAGACGTGAATGGAGGGCGAGTGGCAGAGTTTGCTCTGTGGACTGGATGACTGGGGTGCCGCAGCAGGGATCGCAAGGGTCTCCAGCGGCAGGACCCCCACGATGAGACATTTTATCCCCTATCCTTCGGATAGGGGATAAGATGTTTTCCGGCAGAGTACCCCTTTAAGGCATGGTTTTCCAGGCTGTATGCAAGCCTGGCATCAATAAGCACAATGCCAAGTGTCAGAGTGGTGTAAGAACTCCACGACTGGACAATCATACTTCTGTACCTAGCATTTTGAGTTTAGCTCTTTTCTGTTCCAGCATGACTGTGCCTCAGTGCAAAAAGCAAAGGCTATAAAAGGCATTATTGGGTTATTTCATATAGTGTATATGTTAATGAAGCACCAGGTATGTGCCTTCTTGGCCTTAAAACAAGTAACTGAAAAATGCATCTATCTACTACAATACTACTTCATAAGAATATTGAAAGGGGAGCACCTAATCTCTCATATTTCTGGAGAATTTCATATAGCTCAACTAAAGGGATGGGACGATAGAATGGCAAATGGATCAGGTTCAAAACAAACTGAATGCCAAAGAATTAAAGGGCAAACTGTAAATACAATAGTGTTTTATGGTATGTCAATGTCACTCACTGAGCTCCACAGAAATGATAGTGCTACAGCTGAATATATTAAAAAATATCTACTGTGATCAAGTTTCCATTCACTCAATATGAGAAAGATTGTTTTGCTAGTAAAATGACAGTGCTGGTAAGTGCAACCTAAGCTGGATGACATATTAAATTTGGCACGAGCAGACACTTGATATCACACACACCTGTCCACTTAAAGTGAATGCTCATTTCCATCTAAAGTGTTTCTTCAGTGCAAGGAGGGGAAAAAGAACAGGGCACATATCAGTTTTCAATAAAAACACCACAATGTTTTTATAAAACTTGGATGATCTGTCAAATTATATCAAGACATGATCCTCTCGATTTCCTTTTACAGCTGCAACACAATGGATAAGCCACTCATTCTCCACGCTCGTCGAGGTATTTTAAACTGAGCATGTATGTTTGTTTGCTCACACGATTTTGGGTTATTTTTTAGACAAGTTGTGCTGTGATTATATAGAACTATGCACCATATTCAAGGTTTCACTGATTGTCTGTGGCTTCATTGGTTAAAGGTGAGATTCATATGGCGAAAATTTCCAGGCAAAAAAATTCAGCATGGACATTCTACAGGCGGCTGCAAAACAAGCCGGTACTAGGACCACTCAGAAATGCGCTGTCTCCATAGATGGCAATGTGTTTTCGAGCGGATTTCGCAGAAAGAATTTACATGTTCATTCGTTCTACAATTTCTGAAATTTGAATTGAATTTGCACAGGTACATCAGAATCCTAATGAAAACAATGGGAGGCTGCTGCAATGGAATTTCCAAGTTAAATGTTTTACACTAGATTTCGCTTAGCAATTTCACTGTGTGAATGGGGCCTAACTGTGCTCCCATTTTGTATCATGTTCCCTGCTTTAGGATTGGAAAAACTGTCAATAATAGTATTCAAATATAAATTACAATGATTTTTTAGTTTTGTTTGGTTGGATCTCATGTATTGAGGTTTATTGGTACATGTGTAGCAGTTATGTGTATTTTACATAAGTGGGGGAGATTTATTAAAACCTGTGCAGAGAAAACTATGACTAGTTGCTCATAGCAACCAATCAGATTGCGTCTTATTTTTCAGAGACATTTTTGTTTAAATTGAAGAAGCAATCTGATTGGCTGCTTATGGGTACCAGCTTTGAGAAATCTCCCCCAGTATCTGTATGGCAAAAACAAGAGTAGGTGCAAAACACAAGAGACATAACTCCAATATACTTATCAACTCCTACCTTTGACTTACAAAAACTGATGCAGAACACAGACCATAATACCTGAGTTTCCAGGGAGCCTACCATTGCAACATCTTGCAAAAGTTATTTAAGTGTAACTGTAATTCTAAAAAACACAACAAAAAAAAAAAACAACAAAAAACAACAACAACTTTTGACATGTCATGAAGACATGTCAAAAGTTTTGATTGGTGGAGGGTTCAGTGCCAAGACCCCCAATGATCATTTTATGTGAAGAGTAACATTAGAATCTCTCTAGGACCTTTCAGCATATTAGCAAAAATGTATATATCAGAGAAAACATACTGAATTTCAGTAAACATCACACTTTTTTTCTGGTAATAATCAAGTATACCAGTCACGTAGCAAGACGTGAGGGTGGGATCAGCATGGCATTAACCCCTTAAGGACACATGCCGTAAATGTATGGCGCTGCATGGCGTCACTTTGCGCACAGCGCCATACATTTACAGCGCAGCTGTGACACGAGCGCAGGAGCTGCGCTCGCTTCATTCACGGTGGGTCCCAGCAGCTGTCAGTAGCCGCGGACCCGCCGCTAATGGCGGACATCAGCAATTGCGCTGATGTCTGCCATTAACCCCTCAGATGTCGTGATTTATACAGATCACAGCATCTGTGGCAGTGCGGCACTTAAAATGGCAGATCCGATTACTGCGGGGATCAGATCAGCAAAGATGGTGGACGGAGGTCCCCCACCTGCCTCCATCCGTCTCCCGGGATCTTCTGCACTGATCTGCCTTCCAGCAGACCAGAGCAGAAGATCGCCTATAATACTGATCAGTGCTATGCCCTATGCATAGCAATGAACAGTATTAGCAATCTAATGATTGCTATAAATAGTCCCCTATGGGGACTAAAAAAAGTGTAAAATAAATGTTAAAAAAGTGGAAAAAAAAAGTGGAAAAGCCCTTCCCAAATAAAGTTTTAAATCACCCCTTTTCCCCATATTAACACAAGAAAGCATAAAAAAAACTATAAATCATAAACATATTTGGTATTGTTGCATGCCTAAATTTCCAAAACTATAAAAATATAATGTTAATGATCCCCTACTGTGAACGGCGTAAACGTAAAAAAAAATGAAAAGTCCAAAATGTCTGCTTTTCTTGTCACATCAAACAAATAAATTTCATAAACAGCCTTCAAAAAGGCACATATACGCAAACGTAGCACTACAACAAACTACAGATCATGGCGCAAAAAATTAGCCCTCACACATCACTGAATACGGAAAAATTTGAAAGTTAGAGGTGGTCATAATAGGGCAATTTTAAACGTTCTGATTTTGTAATAAAAAGTTTGAGATTTTTTAAAAGCAGTACAATAATAGAAATGTATGTAACCATGGGTATCATTTTAATTGTATTTACCCAGAGATTAAAGAAAACATGACATTTTTACCGGAGAGTGTACAGCGTGAAAACGAAACCCCCCCAAATTTGCAAAAAAAAAATGTTTTCATTCAAATTTCCTTACAGAAAAAAATATTTTTTAGGCTTACCAAACATTTTGGGGTAAAATGAATGGTGTCATTACAAAGTACAACATGGAAACATAAAATAAAAAAAAAAGTTATGGATTTTAGAAGGCGAGGAGGAAAAAACAAATACGCAAAAATAAAAGTGTCCTTAAGGTCAAAATGGGGTGTTTCCTTAAGGGGTTAAAGGGAACCTGTCACTAGGTTATAAGCTATAACACTATCAGCAACAAGTTCAACATTATACAATAATATTTCCAACCATGCCTGTATATCCTCCATAGTGAAGTAAAACAATACAATGGCTTATACTACCGTATATACTCGAGTATTAGCCGTTCCGAATATAACCCGAGGCCCCTATTTTCACCCCAAAAACCTAGGAAAATAAGCCTAGGGTGGGAAATACTATAAGCCTAGGGTGGGAAATACATCATCCCCCCCCATGTCATCATCCCCCCTGTCATCATCAAGACCCCCATCATTAACACCCCCGTTATCTTCCCCCTCATCATCATCCCCCTCGTCATCATCACCGCCTGTCAATCCCTTCGTCATCATCCAGACCCCCCTATTGTTTTCTAATCACCTCCCCAGTTGTTGCTTTCTCGGTGGGAAGGAAAGGTGAGCTGGGCCGGGCCGTCCATCTTCGGCCATCTATGCTGCAGGGACCGTATGGTGGGGAGGGTTAGTTGTTCTGGGCTGACCATCTTCACTGGGAGGCCCTCTTCTCCTCTCCCGGCCGGCCACGGACTAATGACGTTGCATTGACTACGACGTGCAGGGATGTCCGTGCGCAGCAGACGTCTGTGACGTTCCTGCGCATGAACGTCCCTGCGCGGTGGCGTCAATGCAGCGTCACTAGTTCTGGGCCGGCCCGGAGCGGAGAAGAGGGCCTCCCAGTGAAGATGGACAGCCTGGAAGAACTAACCCTCCCCACCAGACGGTCCCTGCAGCATAGATGGCCGAAGATGGATGGCCTGGCACATCCCCTCACAGCTAAGCCAGAAGCGGCTTTTGTTCACTCGAATATTAGCCGGGGGGGCATTTCAGCATGAAAAATCGTGCTGAAAAACTCTGCTTATACTTGAGTATATACGGTAACTAGATCCAAGTAGTCATCTAGGCGTATTGTCACTGTGCATCTCCATTTTAAGGGGTAAAACCTGGTGACAGGTTCTCATTAAATAGAAAAATATGCAAAGTAACTGTCATCCAAAAGGGGGAAAAATTTAATCTAATGCTAAGTGGTGGGCCAAAAAATCTGACCATTTCTGACAGCTCTCAGCTTCCTTAATTCTGAACCTCATGCTGGGTTTCTAAGGTGACAATGTTTGTAGTTTATCTGTAAATCTGAAGCCTGGGCAGTAGTGCTGTAAATTCTCTAAAGTACTTTAACCTCTGTTTCAATCTTTGGCATCAGCAAAAAATGTTCCCCTCATGGCTGCAGTCGCTAAGCCCGGCAATGAACAAGACAAAATGGCAATCTGGACAAGAGATCATAGACATCTGATTTTCTCTGATATCAAAACAACTGTCAGCAGCAGCAGAAAATACAGGCTTTTAGGAAATTCCTATGCAAGACAAGTGCAGCAGATGTGTCACAGTATAGGCTGGAAAGGCCAGTGGTCTGTCCATGTAATTAGGTCTTTGGAGAGAAGATACATGCTGGTCACTATGAAATCTTTGTCTTGACAGCCTATCTACAGTTATCTAGATCATGTTATTCAAATGCATACTTATGTCCACACAGATGTCATGGACATCGGGATGAGCATGAGAAATATGGCACACTATTAGGAGTGTATATTGGCACTACTATAATCCCACTATTGATGAATTCACACTGCAATACAGCTGTAGGTCCAGGCAACCATTTCAACAGACGACATTAAAGTAGTAGTCCAGTGGTGACCCAGTGGTGAACAACTTATCCCCTATCCTAAGGATAGGGGATAATGTTTGAGATCACGGGGGATACGACCGCTGGGGCCCCCTGCGATCTCCTGTACGGAGCCCCGATAGCCCGCGGGAAGGGGGCGTGTCGACCTCCGCACGAAACTGCGGCCGACACGCCCCCTCAATACAACTCTATGGCAGAGCCGAAGCGCTGCCTTCGGCAATCTCCGGCTCTGCCATAGAGATGTGATGTACTGAGGGGGCGTGTCGGCCGCCGCTTCTTGCGGGGGTCGACACCCGCTATCTGGCCGGAGAGCCTGGCCCCATACAGAGAGATCGCAGGGGGCCCCAGCGGTCGGACCCCCCGCGATCTCAAACTTATCCCCTATCCTTAGGATAGGGGATAAGTTTTTCACCACTGGACTACCCCTTTAAGTTCCAATGAAGTGTTGTTAAGACATTCAGCTTTGTCATACTGGTTGAATTATCACCATCTCTAAAGGCTAACTGACAGTAGGTACAAAAAAACAAAAACATAAACAAAAAAGGTAACACTTAAAAAGGAGCTGTTCATATTGGACAACTTTTTTTTATTTTTTTACAGATCAAAAGAAGCTTTGCAATTTGTGCTGCCCACTGAAATGACTGGGTAGTTTAATGAAGAACAGACAACCTTAGTCCTCCATGTTTTTTAAGGACAACCTTAGTCCTCCCCAACAAAGATTTTCACATATCCCTTGATTTTGGGCATATGGTAATAGATACTGAATGTCAGAATATGATTCATTTCATTTACTTTAGTGATATCACATTGCCCAGACCTTAGCTTTCAATATCAGATTTCAGGCACATATTCATGCAATGAATAAACTGACGCCTGGACACTGTTCTAAGCTAGATCTCCCTGACAATGGATTTGCAGAAAAGAAATAAATATAACAGAGAGAAGGATTGCTTGTACTGGCAAATGCCCAACTAAAGCTTATTGGAGATCAAAGTTCCTGAACCTTAAAACTGTGCTCCATCCATTGTGTCCGGCTTAACCCCTACAATGCTGGATGAGTTAACATGTATTAGTGATTCAATGCAATGGCTTCACCCTGGCTAAAAGTCAAACTATACGCAGTTGTCAGCAGTCCCCGGTACGGTGTTCAGTTCTCAAGCCAGCACGTATTTGCACCATCACCATCCAGAAATAATAGACTTCACAAAGCTGTCTACAAGCACAGTCAAGCAAAAACACAATAATATATGAAGCCTTTATGACAGCTTTTGTATCAGGTTATAATTTTTGTTTTTGCATCCATGGACAGCTGATATGGATTTTGTGTGTCAGTTTGTTGAGAAAAGCAAGAGCGCAGAATCCCCCAGCAACTGCTCAGATCTGTCCCTAATGTACATGAGAAAGTGAGAGACCGCAGGCAGCAGTGAAATCTGTTTCTTGACCAGATGTGACATGTCACGGAATCATACGCATCATATGCCAAAGCCTCCGTTTCCTTTTTGGATTTGTACTAAATGGAGGTTTTCCAGGAAGAACAAGACAGGAGCTACCAAATTTTCAGAACACAATGGACTTCTCTGCATTTTTGGCTATGTGTTTTTATCTAAAGGTGTACTCCGGCGGAAAACTTTTTTTTTTTTTTAATCAATCAATTGGTGCCAGAAAGTTAAACAGATTTGTAAATTACTTCTATTTAAAAATCTTAATCCATCCTGCTGTATGCAGGAAGTTCTTTTCTTTTTAAATTTCTTTTCTGTCTGACCACAGTGCTCTCTGCTGACACCGCTGTCCATGTAAAAAAATGGCCAGAGTAGGAGAAAACCCCATAGCAAACCTCTCCTGCTCTGGACAGTTCCTGACGATGGCAATGAGTGTCCTATACAGGGGATAACCACTCCTTAATGAACACTGCCGATTGTAGTATGCCACATCTTACACCACACACTCAGACACATTCAAAATGTGTAATCATAATAAGGAACATGTATTGATGTCCGAAGACTGAGGATGAAATAACTACTGCACATGCTAGAAGCTACAGCTATTATTTCATGTACCCTGCAGTATTATCACACTAGGAAAACAATACAAATCCTACCCAAAACAAAAGATGAAGCCTTTAGAAGTAATAGCTGCACATCTCCCGGTGATATGCCACAGACATAACTAATAAGAAACTGAAGTATATGAAAGCAGGATATGAAAATGCTTCTCAGAGTGTGTGAACCGGTTTCTTTACATCTCAGAATGGAATGGGTTTCTCAGCTGTTCAGCTTTAGGAACACAAAAATAAAAAAAAATGGTCCAGCAGGAATATAGATCACACTGAAAGGCACCTCTCATCGTATCAATGTACACACACTATGATAGTGATAGGCTAAACAGGTTAATATTTAACTTTTTAGCTGTGTGACATAAGGCTCCTGTCTGTTTTCATTTTGCTCACTTGATACAAATGCTCTAAACCAGCTCATATTGAAGCCCTATGGTGAAGATTTACCAAAATTTGTGAAGAAGAAAAGTGGTGCTGTTGCCCATAGAAACCAAATTGCTTCTTTCATTTTTAAAAAGGCCTCTGAAAAATATAAAAAGAAGTTGTGCAATTGGTTGCTATGGGCAACTGCACTATTTTTCTTGATAAAATACAGTGAACATTATTTACCCACATCCAGTGTTGGCAAGCGGTCCCTTGGACCTAACCTCCATAGAGAGCATGAGGAGGTCCATTTCTACAACAGTATTATGAATTTGTTTTTATTAAAGTCACAGGACCCGTCAATTTATTAAATTGACCCTAGTGGCAAACATCAAGTCTGCTCCAGATGGTGTTACTTTCTGTAGGACCTTTGGTGCCTATTGCAAAGGATCTCTTTGTTTGCCTGTTTGACCCCAAACATAAAAAAGTCCTATTTTTCATGTACAGTTAAATACATGTAGAATACTTTTTCAAGAGACAAAAAGGAGAAAAAGTTTATATCTTCTGAATATACAAAACTGAGCAAATGTTTATTTTTTTCTTCTTGCAGACAGAACATCAAGATCACAAACTTAATATTAGACAGAGTAATGTAATATAAAAGTGTAAGATCATAACTCAAACTGGGTAAAACAGAAAAAGGTACATTGTGTTACGAGTTGTTCATCTCCTGCACAAAAACAAAAGAACTCCAGAAGTCCAGTGCAAGTATCCTCTCTATATTCTATAGTGAACTTGAACTTTTTTACCTTCGTAAATTAGTTCAATTAAATAAGGGTTGTCGTGAAAATTGAGCGCAGTACTCTAAACTGGCCTATAAATGTTGCTATAGCAACTGGGTCTCCATACATCTAAAAGGTGTTGCTAATGTGTGAATCCATCACGCATTGATGGTGGAAGACAGATGTTCATTCCATAGAAAAGGGGAAATCACTCTTTTGCTCTCAAGGGATCCTAACAGATGTGTTTATACAGAAAATTACTATGTATATCCAGCCATCTATCCATGTAGGACACTTTTTTTTCAATATTAGGCCTCATTCACATCTACACTGAGCTCAGCTGCAAAAAAGACAGTTGAGCAGAAAAAATTATTCTGTTTACTCTGTATTTTTCTTGTCTCAATTCTCAAAAAAATATGGACAGCCGACATAGTCCAACCAAGTAAGTGGGATCGATTGGGACCCAGCAGTGTCAGTTCACAATAAAAAAAATAAATTAAGAGCCGAACGGAACGACACGGTCAGTGATATGAACTTAGAAATATTACCTGCAAATGTACATAAGCTTGACATAGCTTTATTATACAATAAAGCGTTAATGAAGTATAATTGTAAAATAGTGGTGAGAAAGAGGAAGGGGTGTAGTTTTTTTTTTTTTTTTTTTTAATATATTTACTTTAATGTAACACAATTGAACAATGTTACTTCCCAAAGAAACATCTACTTGTGAAAACCAAAAGATAACGAAAGGAAATGGGGATAGGAAGCAATACTGGCATATGGACAAGAGAGGCATTTCTAAGGAAGAGAGCAAAAATCTCACACAACATCTAATGTGTGAAGCTTTAGGACCATCACTGCTCGAAATTTATGGGGCGATTCATATATTATATATATATATATATATATATATATATATATATACACATACATACATACACACACAAAAAGGAAGAGCAGCACACCAGAGTAGCAAAACCAAGAAGTGGGTGCAAGCAGTCACAGGGCCCGGTCCTGGGTCCGATAAGGTAGATAGAAAAAAAGGAGTTGACTGCAGCACACCAGCGTATCCAGTAAAAAGTTGTAGCTTTACTCCATAGATACAATGACTACGTTTCTGTGTTCTCACACTACCACTGTCCAGTCCGTCAAGTCATTGTATCTATGGAATAAAGCTACAACTTTTTACTGGATACGCTGGTGTGCTGCAGTCATCTCCTTTATATATATATATATATATAGATGCAAATCATAAAATGTTGCAGTATCTTGTAATACCTTTTTTATTGGACTAACAGCATTTTGTAGAGACAAGCTTTCGGGATTCCTCCCTTTATCAAGTCCAAAGCACTTTTTGATCAAAACGTGTCCCCCCCCCCCCCCCAACCACCAGGCGGAGGTGGCCTCATTTCGGATGGGACCCTAACACACATTCTGAGCCCAACACTCATAACACTCACCTCTGCTGGGCATATAGCCTCTGACTGGGTGACATGCTGGAATCACTATCAATTTAAAATACCTACTGTGAAAAAGGGTAGGGGGTGCGGTGCCGTTCCCCCCAAGTTGCACAAGAGCCTCCATTTTTTTTACCAAGAGTGCTGCTGTAACCTTATTTTTTTGTATACTCTGTATTTGCCACAGCAGCATGCACCTGTGTATTAGGTAGTTGTGCTAGCTATTTTTCTTTTTGTGCAACTTAGGGGGAATGGCACCCTCTGTAGCCGTGCACCCCTCCCCTTTTTCACAGGAGGTATTTTAAATTGGATCCAGCATGACACCCAGTCAGAGGCTATATGCCCGGCAGAGGTGAGTGTGAGGCTCAGAATGTGTGTTAGGGTCCCATCCGAAGTGAGGCCACCTCCGCGTGGTGGTTGGGGGGGGGGGGGGGTTACGTTTTGATCAAAAAGTGCGCTAAGAGCCTCCATTTTTTTAACCAAGAGTGCGGTTGCAACCTTCTTTCTTTGTATACTCTGTATTTGCCACACCAGCGTGCACCCGTGTATTAAGTAGTTGTGCTTTCTTTTTGTTATATTACATACATAGTTTTTCAAAACCAATGCAGCACTACTTCACCATGAGTTACCGGTGCCCCGACCAGATCACAGTCCATGCAATAGAAAAAGAATGGCGCAGCACTCAAAGGATGCAAAAAATAATGGTGAATTTATTCCTTCATGTCCAACAAAAAAGCGACGTTTCAGCTCCTCAATGGAGCTTTTTTCAAGCATGCTTGAAAAAAAGCTCCATTGAGGAGCTGAAACTTCGCTTATTTGTTGGACATGAAGGAATAAATTCACCATTATTTTTTTGCATCCTTTGGGTGCTGTACTATTCTTTTTCTATATACGTACATATATATGCCCACATATATACACCTTTTTTAACAAGAACAACTTGAGAATGGATGAATATTCCTTTTGTGCTAACATATTTCAGATTTCTCACTATGTCCCCTCCACTCGGCCTTTTATTTTTGTCTAGTTTTTGCTTCCTTAATTTTTTTTCTTTTCTTAACTACAGTGGGGCAAAAAAGTATTTAGTCAGCCACCAATTGTGCAAGTTAACCCATTTAAAAAGATAGGAGAGGCCTGTAATTTTCATCATAGGTATACCTCAACTATGAGAGACATAATGAGAAAAAAAAATCCATAATATTATTTACAAATTACGGTGGAATATAAGTATTTGGTCACCTACAAACAAGCAAGATTTCTGTCTCTCACAGACCTGTAACTTCCTCTTTAAGAGTCTCCTCTGTCCTCCGCTCATTACCTGTATTAATGGCACCTGTTTGAACTTATCAGTATAAAAGACACCTGCCCACAACTTCAAACAGTCACACTGCAAACTCCACTATGGCCAAGACCAAAGAGCTGTCGAAGGACCCCAAAAGCTAAATTGCAAACCTGCACCAGGCTGGGAAGACTGAATCTTCAATAGGCAAGCAGCTTGGTGTGAAGAAATCAACCGTGGGAGCAATTATTAGAAAATGGAAGACATACAAGACACTGATAATCTCCCTCGATCTGGGGCTCCACGCAAGATCTCACCCCATGGTGTCAAAATGATCACAAGAACGGTGAGCAAAAATACCAGAACCACACGGGGGAACCTAGTGAATGACCTGCAGAGAGCTGGGACCAAAATAACAAAGGCTACCATCAGTAACACATTATGCCGCCAGGGACTCAAATCATGCAGTGCCAGAAGTGTCCCCTTGCTTAAGCCAGTACATATCTGGGCCAGTCTGAAGTTTGCTAGAGAGCATTTGGATGATCCAGAAAAGTATTGGGAGAATGTCATATGGTCAGATGAAACCAAAGTAGAACTTTTTGGTAAAAACTCAACTCGTCGTGTTTGGAGGAGAAAGAATGCCGAGTTGCATCCAAAGAACACCATACCTACTGTGAAGCATGGGGGTGGAAACATCATGCTTTGGGGCTCTTTTTTTTGCTAAGGGACCAGGACGACTGATCCGTGTAAAGGAAAGAATGAATCGGGCCATGTACCGTGAGATTTTGAGTGAAAACCTCCTTCCATCAACAAGGGCATTGAAGATGAAACGTGGCTGGGTCTTTCAGCATGATCCCAAACACACTGCCCGGGCAACGAAGGATTGGCTTTGTAAGAAGCATTTCAAGGTCCTGGAGTGGCCTAGCCAGTCTTCAGATCTCAACCCCATAGAAAACCTTTGGAGGGAGTTGAAAGTCAGTGTTGCCCAGCGACAGCCCCAAAACATCACTGCTATAGAGGAGATCTGCATGGAAGAATGGGCCAAAATACCAGCAACAGTGTGTGAATATCTTGTGAAGACTTACAGAAAACGTTTGACCTCTGTCATTGCCAACAAAGGGTATATAACAAAGTATTGAGATGAACTTTTGTTATTGACCAAATACTTATTTTCCACCATAATTTGCAAATATATTCTTAAAAAAATCAGACAATGTGATTTTTAATGATTTTTTTTTCTCATTATGTCTCTCATAGTTGAGGTATACCTGTGATTAAAATTGCAGGCCTCTCTCATCTTTTTAGGGTGCTTTCACACTATAAAAATGCACCCGCTATGAACACCCGTTATAAAAAGAGGGGAAATCGGCAGTTATACGGCCGGTACAAAATCATTAACCGCTATTAGAAAATCCCATTATAGTCTATGGGATTTTTCTAATAGCTGTTTTAACCCGTTATCGCCCGTTATTAATAACGGCCGTTATTAATAACGGACGTTATTTTGTGACAGGTGAATGAAAGGGAGAAATAGTGCATGCACTAATTCTCCCGTTACTATTGCCAGTCACTAAATAATAATAATAATTATTAATAACGGGCGATAACGGGTTAAAACGGCTATTAGAAAAATCCCATAGACTATAATGGGATTTTTTAATAGCCGTTAGTGATTTTGTACCGGCCGTATAACTGCCAATTTCCCCTCTTTTTATAACGGGCATTCATAATGGGTGCATTTTTATAGTGTGAAAGCACCCTTAAGTAGGAGAACTTTCAAAATTGGTGGCTGGCTAAATACTTTTTTGCACCACTGTATATGCACGTGTTTTGTGTGTTTATTTGACCACAGAACAATTCATGGATAAGAATCAGTCTATATTCGATTGGAACCTAATAAAAATGTTTAAAAGGCAATTTGTAGGGCCTAACAAAGGCTATAATCTTGGAAAGGAGAGAGGAACAGGGCGTGTTATGGTTTGGCTTGTATTTCCTTCAGGTAAAAGGTAGAATACCTGTATTTATGATGATCCTTATCTTATTATCCGCCTGCTCACTAAACAATTACTACTTTACTATCCCTTAAATCTGACAATTTGTCTTGGTCATTGAGTTAACATTTTATAAAAAAAAAAAAAAAAAATGGAATAGATAAAAATACTGATCAATATGTCCTGTCCCACAAACTGGCAAGTAATGTCCAAAGTATTATTTTGCAATTTCAGCAAAAGCTTAATAAAAATGAACACATGATGACTAAATTTTAATCCTGTAAAAATGTATGTTAACTGTTTGAGTTTTTACCAAAGTAAATGGTCAATTAATAACCAGTTGTATTTATTTAATACCGGGATCAGCCTTCATTGCTATCAGCTTGCAGAGACTGCTGCCTCAATTCACCACATTAATCATAGCTACACAACTATTTTACTGAACACCACAAAAGTAAACTAAACAATATGGAAGAAATTACACTCTCAATTTAGCATCAGCTGGAAATTCATAATCTTGAACATTTCTACTGAGTTTAAAGGAACTGTTTAAAAACATTGAATTCCAGTGTTGCGCATCAAGCAGAGGAGTTAAATCCCGTATATACTTTTGTTAATCTACGGCAGCCAACCACAACAGGTTCTCACTGGAAAACATTGCCAACATTCACTGAAAGTATTTTTGCAGATACTTAAGGAAATGTGATGCTTTTCCTTTATATCAACTCCAAGTGCAAGTAAGGTAAGACTAGATTAACATGCCAGCTAGGGCGGGTCACAACCATGCCCCTTTTAAAGGGGTACTGCGGTGCTTAGACATCTTATCCCCTATCCAAAGGATAGGGGATAAGATGCCTGATCGAGGGAGTCTCACCACTGGGGACCCCCGTGATCTTGCACAAGGCCCCCCGTTTGTAATCAGTCCCCAGAGCGTGTTCACTCCGGGTCTGATTAACGGCGACCACAGAGCCGAAGGCGTGTGACGTCCCGCCTCAGTGTGACAGCTATCACGCCCCCTCCCATAGGCTTGTATTGAGGGGCGGAGTGTGACATCACACGGGGTGGAGGCGTGACGTCACACGCCTTCGGCCCTGTGTTCGCCGGTAATCAGACCCGGAGCGAACACACTCCGGGGACTGATTACAAACGGGGTGCCGCGTGCAAGATCACGGGGGTCCCCAGCGGCGGGACTCCCGCGATCAGGCATCTTATTCCCTATCCTTTGGAAGATATCTAAACACCGGAGTACCCCTTTAAATCTATGGTAGTAGTAGTAGTGGTGGTGGTGCAGTAACAGAAACTGTTCTGGGCCCAAAGACTGAGAACATGAGCATGATCTAGAGCTGATTGATTCTCTTTAAAGGGGTACTCCGGTGAAAAGCCATTTTTTAAATCAACTGGTGCCAGAAAGTTAAAGAGATTTGTAAATTACTTCCATTTAAAAATCTTAATCCTTCCAGTACTTATCAGCTGCTGTATACTGCCCAGAAAGTTATTTCCTTTCTGAATTTCTTTCCAGTCTTACCACAGTGCTCTGTGCTGACACCTCTGTCTCTGTAAGGAACTGTCCAGAGCAGGAGCAAATCCCCATAGCAAACCTCTCCTGCTCTGGACAGTTCCTGATGGACAGAGGTGTCAGCAGAGAGCACTGTGGTCATACTGAAAATAAAGAAAAGAACCTTCTCTGGAGCATACAGCAGCTGATAAGTACTGGAAGCATTAAGATTTTTGAATAGAAGTAATTTACAAATCTGTTAACCTTTCTGGCACAAGTTGAATTAAAAAAATTTGTTTTCCATCGGAGTAACCCTTTCCAGAGCTCAAGTGTCAAGGAGGCATTGCTGAGCCCCAGTATGCATGCCTCCTCTCTTACCCACACATCCCTGCATTATTGACATGCAGGGCTCAGCTTCCAGCATTGAACTCTGTAAATTAATCAGTGAATGAAGGGAGGGATAAAACATGCATGTTGGGGCTTAGCAACACCTCCCTGGGGTACTCCGCCCCTAAACATCTTATCTCCTATGCAAAGGATAGGTAATAAGATGTCTAATGGCAGGAGTCAGGCCGCTGGGACCTCCCACGATCTCAGATGAAGCAGCCCATTCATCAGATGAGGGGGCTTGGCATAACGTCACAAACATGGAAACTCCAAGCTTCTGTGTTAAGAATGCCACAGTGCTGTCCTGGAGATCGCGAGGGTCCCAGTGGCCGGACCCCCTGCAGTTAGACATCTTTCCCCCTATCCTTTGGATAGGAGATAAGCTGTCTAATGGTGGAGTACCCCTTTAAGCTCTAAGCATCATATAGAGCCACCAACAGCATCAGGTGGGGGAGATCCACCACTAGGCACTGCCATATTATTAAATATGGCATCTGCACCCTTCACAGCTCAGTACAAAGATAGTGATTATTCACCTCAGTTTCTGACCCCAGTGGCACTAACCCTTGTCTTAATATTATATAAACATGGACATTAGTTCAGGCACCAGTGCGACAGGGCAGCAGCATCACAGGTCATCTTGCATGTCGCAGGGTCGTTTGTTTCTGAGTGATACATCTGACCCTGCCAATTGGGAGGTGTGGATGCAGGCCAACCAGCTTAATCATTGGTGTCCACGTCTCCCAAAGCTGGGAGATTTAAACCCCTTAGTGCATTCTATCCTTGCCCGTGTTGATGGTTGAATTCTCTACACTAGCTTTCCTAGACCTTATTGCTGCCTGACATGTGTACTTTGACCTTTTTCAAGTGACTTGATCCTTCTTTTGCCTACTGTTTTGTAATGCGATACTCTCTTGGTTTTAACCCTTGCCTGTCCTGGCATGATTATTTTAATCTTACTTGTATACTGTGCTGCCCTCTTGGTTTCTGACTTTTAGCTTGTTTTTGGTTTACCCTTTGTCTGCTGATTTTGTACCTTCCTGACCACTTCGGTAGTCAAATAGGTTGGGGCAGTGGTTGGGGCAGTGGTTGGGGCAAGCACAAATCTGCAATGATCCCTACCCTGAACGTGGCAATAACATTTCATAAAGGCCAAACAAACTACTAGTTTGTTTTATATAATTTGTCTTTTTTCTTTTCATGTACAGTTGTGTGTGGGTATGGAGTTTTTTTTTTTTGCCAAACACCGCAGATACAATAAACATTAACAGAACCTATTCTTTGTATAGGCAATGTTTGTAAGTATGCTCTGTAACCTGTGTGATTGTTCATTCTACAGGGGAGGGGAGGCTGAGCTGTACAGATCATTAGTAAAATGGAAAAGTAGAAAACACATGTCTAACATATAAATTTGATTTAAACAATTGGTCAATTTCTGATGACACATTCCGTTCACACGGACGCAAATTTTATGCTAAGGATTTTCTGCTGCAGATCTCAATGTAAACTAAATGAATGGGCACAGCTTCTAATTGACAGTTACAAATCCAGCGTATCAAATCTGTGCAGGATCCTGTATGCTTTTGTAGTTGGTCACACCATCCACCTTTAGGGTACCTAAAGGTGGATGGTGTGACCAACTACAACAGCAATTATATATTTACCAATAATGTCAAAAAGATAGCACACTGAGAATAAAAAGGGTCAGACAGATACAGGTCAGTTATCAGACAATTTTTTATCTCTGCAGTTTTTGTCAGTGAGTGGAAAGCAGTCTATTGTTGGTAATGATCTTTAGCATTAGAACTTTTTTGCATTTCCCTAAAATCTATAAACTGCTAAGTGTCTGCCTGATGTATTAATTTTACTTCCCAAATGGCATATAAAATTAAAAAGATTAAAGCAATAAACTGCTGTAGGCAATGGTTTGTTGTAAAATACAAATCTCATTTGACAGCATAAATTGTTCAATAATGTTTGACGAAAAACAAATGACCTAGATGCCCTTTTATTTCTGGGCGGTGATGTAATCTCCAATGGAAAGTCATAGTATCGCATGAGAAGTAGGCATCATTTTAAGCAGTAAAAAAAGGTACTTAAGCAGCATTTATGAAGCTCACATTTATCATTTCAAGTATGCAAATTGTGTACAATAAAGATTTAAAGAATGTAATAACACAAAAAGCTTATGTTATCTTAGATCAAATGGTTATAATATCAGAGAGAGTGAAGAGCTATGGCAAGGATGTGTCAACAATTGGTGGACAGTGGGTGTTTAACAGCTGGGACTCCAAGATCCTAACAACAAAGGAGAGTAGTGTTGCTTTGTTTTTCTGTGCAGAGTAACACACCTAGCCACTAGCTGTACAGGCGAATGTACCCATTTATACTGTTAAGATGCTGTGCCTGAGACATTCAGACATCATACCAGTCTTCTATGAAGATACCATAACTTACTGATCATGCCCAGAATACTGCAGTTGGTAAAAATACATTCCTGCTGCCATACAGGTGTGTTTGTATCAAGCATCATCTGCAATTACAGATTTTCAGATGAAAGACCTCTTTTTAAATGTACACATCACACTTCAAGCATACCTGTCATATCAGATAATTTGGTGAGCAGTAATGTGAGAGTGTTATTTATGGTCATTATACCACTTGTAATTTTTAGTTATAAGACATTATGGAGCACTTCTGAACAATGTAAGCTGATCTGCTAACTGTGTGGTCATCTCTGCTTCAGACATCTCAGTGATATACTAGTCTATCTTGTTGGACTTTAGCTGTTTTAAAGTGAATGATGAGTTCAGTAGTGAGAAGTAGAAAGAAACTTGAAAATGTGGGGGGGGGGGGGGGGGGGAGGTCTTTTTCTCTGATAAATAGTATCTTATATTAACCTATACTGTTTATTCATGCATTGAAACAACAACGGCCATTTCAGTAGTAGCATTCCTAAAATTTTTAAGACAATCTCTCTCTCTCTCTCTATATATATAAATATATATATATATAAATAAAACTCAAATGGTCCTCATTTACTAATGTCAACCCGACTTTTTTTGTCGGGTTGTGCGACCAAATTTGTGTCGCATAGCCCATGCGACACAAATTTGCTCGCACAACCCGACAAAATATATCATCACTCCAAGTGTTTTTTAAACCCGTCAAACTGGGCGTGGTTATCACAAAAAGGGGCGTGTTCACGACAAAGAAAGAACACTCGGAGTATGATGAAAAACTCACAGGAAAACCTGTGAATTTTTCTTCACCAAAACCAGACAGCTCTGAGCTGTTGGGAAATTACTGAAAACAGAGTGTATCCTACCCCCATCATGGAACAGGGTCTGTTCCATGTTGGGGGTAGTAGTACAGGGGCAAAGGGGTTGATCACATCGGGTCTCACTTCTGAGACCCGATCTGATCAAAAGTTATTAAGCAGGGGAGCAGGCGGCATGGTCCGCTCCCCAGAGATGTACAATGTATTTTACTTTCATTTTCAAATTCCTCGCTGGGATCCCTGAATGGCCGGTACTGAAAAGCCATTCAGGGATCCAGGCGAGGTTCTCAAATACAAGAGCTGTGGTGGGGAAAGATATATAGAATCGCTGGGGGAATGTATATGTCCCCACAGCTTCTATATATCTTGCCCCCTGCTTCGCTATATGTTATATGTCTTATTATATGTCTTGAACATATGCACCCCGCAGCGCATGTATATATATTTATTCCCCGCTATCTTATGCCCCCCCCCCTCAGCGCATATATATATATACACATACACACACACACACACACACACACACACATACGTACATATAGTATATATTTCCCCCGGCGCTATCGTATATATATGACGCCCGGAGAGCGATCATAAACTCCCAGCAGCATACAGTATATATTCCAACCGGAGAAATCATATATATATGCCCCTCGCACAGCGCAATCATATACACACCGCAGCGCATGTAGATATATATTATATATGCTGCCCGTACAGCGCATCTATACACATATGCCTCTGAAGCGCTATCGATGACTAATGCTTGTCAGTGATAGCGCTTCAGAGGCATGTGTGTATAGAAGCGAAGTGGGGACCAGACATATAGCGTTATATGGTCCCCACTTCGCTTATATACACAATCTTCCTGAGTACAACACTACAGCTGCCCCATCGCCTCCCCATCCCCGGTGTTATAATTACCTGTTCCCGAGGTCCGCGATCCTTCTGGCTCCGGCGCTGTCACTGTGCGCTGCGTAATGACGAGTGACGTCCCCACACGACGTCACCGTCAGTGCGCACAGTGACAGCTCCGGAGCCAGAAGGATCGCGGACCTCGGGAACAGGTAATTATAACACCGGGGTAGGTGGGCAGAGGATTGGGGGGGGGGGGGGGGGGTGGAAGAGGCGATGGGGCAACTGTGGTGGTTAAAATCAGGTCCCCAGGACAGGCAGGGGGAGAGAAGCGGGCGGCGGCGGTCTCTGGCACAGCAAAAGCCGCTGCAGTTCATTGATTTAAAGCGCCCGCTTTAAATCATTGATCTGCAACAGCTTCTGCCCCGCAGTTTTTTTTTTTTAAATAGCCGATAATTTATACCGGAATATCGGTATAAGTTATCGGCTATCGGCCTGAAAGGTGACAGATCATCGGTATCGGCCCTAAAAAAATCGATATCGGTCGATCCCTAATATATATATTATATATTTTACAGCCTTAAAAGCACAACATGTGTTCCCCATTTAGAAGAGCTTGGTGGCACAGGGAATGAGGTGGTATAACTTAACTGGTCAACAGGTGAATAATGTTGAAAATAAAATGGATAAGCACATACCTGGAAGCCACAGATTGTAAATAATATGTGCCTTGGGTTTATAAAGCTCTTTAAATCCACCAAGATCTTTGAGGTCGGAGCAATTTCTTCAGAATCTCTTGTGAGGAACATTACTTGTAATAATATAGCATTCCTTAAATAATTCAACTACAGTAATGTGCTGACTGGAAGTTTATTCAGAAAAAGAGTCTGTTCTCTTAAAAGTCATTATACTTGCATAGGCAAGCACAAATTAGGTTTCATGGAAATGCTATACATTTCTCTATCTGATTATTTTTCCTTGCAGTATAAATCAACACATCTCAGCAATGTTGCCTTCAACATAATGTGATAATAATGGAATTATTGTTAACACAGGTAATGTTTCAAGTGCCAAGCCAAACTCCATTAAGTTACTCCTACAGAACTTTATTTAAGGCAGGACATTACAAGACATAATGAACGCAGTGCTAAGAATTCTGTACTACTACCAGAACTGATATTCCTTTGAATTGGATACAATATATAGGGGCTCTTTGTTAAATGATTGGTAGGAAGCCAGTTATTTTAGGTTTCTAACCATAATTTGGGCTCATCCATGCTGAACAGTCGTGGACTGTGAAGTCTGTAAATTTTGGGCGGAGTTGGTATAAATTAACCAATTCTATCCCTGGTTTCAAAATAACTCAACATAATAATATTGCATCATCAATGTATTGTGCATAGAATGTTGCATTTTTACTTTCGTGGGAACTTAAAGTTTAGACATTTTAGTCATATAAATATATTTTGTATGTTACCATTTTACTACAGTATGTTATAACTGATTTATGAAACTATATAACTGACAGTCCACTTATGGCAGAATGTTAATGATTTCTACCATAAAAATATAGGAGTCACATACAGATGACTTTAGGGCAAAACCTGTCAACTGTGATATTGGGACTCCAATCCTCATTCCCATTCTTCAGTGTGTGATCGTACAATAGTTATGAATACACGTGGAACAAATTCTGGTCATGGATTCACTACAGTCTAATTCTTATTCCGATGCATTTCCCCTAACAAGTCGGTATGGCTTCCTCAGGGAATATATAATGACCCAAACAGTTGTGGTCAAACAGATAAACTGGGTACACATGGGAATCAAGAAGTAGCACCCGTGATTAGGGAGATTACTTGTTTGATATTGTGGTTGAACGATACTAACAGTGCCTCCAATAGTCTAGTGTACCCAGTGCTGTTTAATATCCTGCCTGCATGCCTGCAGACCGGTAAAGTCTGGCTTGGACCTAAAGTAAATGATGGAGTCTGCATGTGATGGTGTACATGCTGCTATGTGGTGCTACTTCGTCACTGTTTTATCAGTTAGGGTTCATGGTAGGATAGGGATAGCTCCTTGGCTCTGGAGACGTCCACACTAGGGTGTAGCTGTAGATGGACAGGGCAAGTAAGGCTAAGTGTGACTAAATGTTCCAATAAAATGCTTCACACAGCAAACTACACAGTTTTTCCTGCAGCAGAGGGGTTATGTCACCATAATACCACCATAAATTGAGATATCCTCATTGCGACCTGTATTGGCTTGTTTTATTGCATTTTCAGATAAATCCGCTCTTATTACAAACAGGATGATTTACTCTTATGGCTTCTGGAAATGGTAAACTCAATATGGGGCTGGAGATGTAGCTCTAACAACTTGTCTACCACAACCATGCTTATTTGTACTAAGACTAATTCAATCAACGGAAGAAACAGCAAGCACACGCTGCTTATACATGTGCTACAAAGAATAATGCTTCTCTATATTCCTGGTGTAATGAAGAAAACTGTCCTCATTGCTGAATATGACTTGGCTGAGCTGCGAACACTTTACAGTTTTGTTTATACTAATGGGTGTGGTAAATTTAGTATTGTGCAAAGTAAAAGCTTTAAAAATATAAATAAAATAAATAGGCTGTGTTTACATGTTGTGGCTAAAGTGCGGTACTGCAACTAATTATTGTGTGCATTTTTTACGTGAATGGGAGAAATCGAAAAGTAGCGCTCTATTTATGTAACTTGCAGTAAAATGTACAATTTTTACGGTAATTTGGATCAAAAAGGAATGAGGTAATTATTCACAACATGTAAACACAGCCTTAATAAGAGGATGGGCATAGAAAAAAAATTAATTCATGGGAAATTATCTTATATAATCCATAACTTATTAAAGGCAATTTAGAGAACGCATGTATAGTAATAAAATATTAACGTTTTCTATCAATTGGCTACCACAGTCATATGTCCGTGAGATACATCACCAATACAGTTGTAAAAAAAAAAATCTTACTTTAAAGGGGTACTCTGAAAACTATTTTTTTTTCTTTTTTTTAAATCAACTGGTGCAAAAAAGTTAAACAGATTTGTAAATCACTTCTATTAAAAATCTTAACCCTTCCAGTTCTTCTAAGCAGCTGTATACTACAGAGGACGTTGTATAGTTCTTTTCTGTCTGACCCCAGTGCTCTCTGCTGACACCTCTGTCTGTTTCAGGAACTGTCCAGAGCAGGAACAAATCCCCATAGCAAACCTCTCCTGCTCTGGATACTTCCTGACGTGGACAGAGGTGTCAGCAGAGAGCACTGTGGTCAGACAGAAAACTATACAAACTTCCTCTGTAGTATACAGCAGCTGATAAGTACTGGAAGGATTAAGATTTTTTTTAACAGAAGTAATTTACAAATCTGTTTCTGGCACCAGTTGATTAGGAAACATTTTTTTTTCCACCAGAGTACCCCTTTAACCCATTTTACTGTTTCTTTTTGGTGGCCATTATCAGTCATTTAACTTGTTTGTTACTATTGCGATTGTAAAGCACTGTGAAATATTTTGGCACTTTAAAGCAAAGGTTATCATCACTATAATATGAATTTGTCAAATGGACAGGATCATAGATCAAGCTCTCAAAATCAAGATGTTTTTGGACTTCATTTTTACATCCAGGTGCCTGCTGTTATGCCAAACCAGTTACGGTAACTCCTGCATTATAGCTTTCTTCATTATTGTGTTAGAAAATAAAATAAAAGTGTGCCATAAAAAAACAAATTAGAATACAGCAGCAACATGAACCATAGGAACCTGTAATCTAGAAAGGTTCAACAGTAAGGTATTGAAAGAAAGGTGACACTCACCATGCAGGAAGCTTCTTTATTCACACAACGGTGACATCAAACAGGTAACAGGCGGGGGAGCGGGGTGGAGTAGGGGTAGCGGAGACAAGTTGTTTTGTGCGCCCTGCGCACTACCTCTAGCCGGATGTGCCTGTTACCCGTTTGATGTCAACGTTGTGTGAATAAAGAAGCTTCCTGCATGGTGAGTGTCGCCTTTCTTTCAATACCTTACTGTTGAACTTTTGCTGTCTGCTGGGCAGAGCACCACCGCTACAGGTCTATACCGTCAGTGTCCGACTTGCTGCATTCCCACGTTCCTCCTTGGGGCTTAGTTCAGTTAGTGCTGGCTATACTGTCTCCTGCATTAGTGTAATCTAGAAAGGATTCCTGTGTGACAGTGACCTGAGCATCCTACGTAACTGTGCTAAGCGGTGTCCATCACCTATGTCAGTGGTAGACCCTGTGTTATCTGCCTCATGCTTCATAATAGAGGTGACCTTTCATTGGATTCCAACACCACAGAACAAGGAGTGTACGCTTACTATGAGGCTCAGTGGCCAGAGCCAACTCTGCATGATTTTAGGAACTGTTTAAGTATAGATAGTAACTGCTAGTGGGAACAACACTTACAAATTCAATTTAAGCTTCCAATATAGAGGTCACATTGCTGTAATATATTTTACTAATTGGAAGTCTTAATCTAAATGTAATGCTGCATAGAAGTCTGTGGGGAGATCACTGTTCTTTTTATTTGGTTAGGGACAATTCAATGGATTTTCCATATAAATGAAGAGGTGGCACAGCAGAGGTGAACTACAACACATAAGGGAGCAATGCAATTAACCTGGGTCTCTTCTGTACTTCAGGTGTCAGCATTACTTCCAATGAGTTACTACAAGCACCACAGGATCTGCATTTTCCTATGTCTTTCCTAATTTAAACAGTTTAAAAGGTGACCTATAAAGGCTGACACATATTATCCAGACAGGGTGTGATGTATGGAATGTGGGCTTATTCCACCTGTTTATCACAACGGCCTGGAGAACTATTATTCATCTACAGAAGACTGTTGCTTGGCCACAAGTGTCCTCCCTACTGTGCACTGGCAAGATAGAATTGAGCGGATATTATTTCACCTACTGGTGCATACCAGTAAGCATACACAGACACAGCTGATAGCGTGGCAAAGCCGTGCAGACACAGCAGGGTGCAACTAAACAGCTCAGTGGTGCAAGTCCTCATGAGAAATAATGTGCTTCTCTGCTCTAACCTCCTCTATTGATTTTCTTAAAAGAGATTTCAAACTAGTACAAAATGGGCAACCAAATAAAAGAAAATAGAGTATCTAAATAGCCACAACTCTCAGTGATGTTTGTTTTTCCCACAAATCTGCATTTTTGGTTGTATTGCTGGTAAGTTTTAATTTAATATTTGCTTCCATTAAATACAATACAAATTACTTACTTCAGTGACAGGGAATAGTCATGCTTGCTTGTCTGACTGTTTCTGACCAGGTAACTGCATTCTTTGCACAACCTCAGTAAGTTCTCAGCATCTGTCCGGCTGATGGCTCCATGGTACCAACTAAAAACACACAACCTTTGTTATACTTCACAGAAATCATTAATAGTAACATAAAACAAATGTCCACAAAGTTAATACTGGTCCCAGAAAGTATATACATTATTAGTTTCTCAAGAGAAATCGTGACAACTGTCAGATCTCTGCTTAAAGGGGTACTCCGCCCCTAGACATCTTATCCTCTATCCCCTGTACAGTGGCTGGGAACCCATGCAATCTCCGGTCCGGCACCCCAGTAATCCACATGTACTGAGCGAACTCCGTTTCGTGCCGCATTACGAGCGACCACAGCTGTCATGCCCCCTACAGTGGGGATCAAAAGATTGGGCACCCCAGGTAAAAATTTGTATTAATGTGCATAAAGAAGCCAAGGAAAGATGGAAAAATCTCCAAAAGGCATCAAATTACAGATTAGACATTCTTATAATATGTCAACAAAATTGTATTTCCATCATTTACACTTTCAAAATAACAGAAAACAAAAAAATGGTGTCTGCAAAAGTTTGGGCACCCTGCAGAGTTAATATCTTGTACTGCCCCCTTTGGCAAGTATCACAGCTTGTAAACGCTTTTTGTAGCCAGACAAGAGTTTTTCAATGCTTGTTTGAGGTATCTTCCTTACCAAAGTCTTCCAGTTCTTTGAGATTTCTGGTCTGTCTGTCACGCAACTGCTCTTTTAGGGTCTATCCATAGATTTTCAATTATGTTGAGGTCAGGAGATTGTGAAGGCCATGGCAAAACCTTCAGTTTATGCCTGTTGATGTAATCTCCTGTGGATTTCGAGGTGTGTTTAGGATCATTATCCATTTGTAGAAGCCATCCTCTCTTTAACTTCAGCTATTTCACAGATGGCATCAAGTTAGCATCCATAATTTGCTGAAATTTTATTGAATCCATTTTTTTCCTTCTACTCGTGAGATGTTCCCTGTGCCACTGGCTGCAATACAACCCCAAAGCATGATTGATCCACCCCCATGCTTAACAGTTGGACAGAGGTTCTTTTGATTAAATTCTGTTCCCCTTCTTCTCCAAATGTACTTTTGCTCATTCTGACCAAAAAGTTCCATTTTAACCTCATCGGTCCACAGAACTTATTCCCAAAATGCATCAGGCTTTTTGTGGTCAGGACGTAGAAGAGGTTTTCTTCTGATGACTCTTCCATGAAGACCATATTTGTACAAGTATCTCTTTATATTGCAATAGTGTACCACAACTCCAGTGTCTGCCAGATCTTTCTGGAGGGATTGTGCAGTCAAACGTGGGTTTTGAATAGTTTTTCTCACAATCCTGCGAGCTGTTCTGTCTGATATTTTACTTGGTCTTCCAGATCTTGCTCTAACTTCCACTGTTCCTGATGACTGCCATTTCTTAATTACATTCCCAACAGAGGATATTGACATCTGAAAAGTTTTGCTATCTTCTTATAGCCTTCTCCAGCTTTGTGAGCGTCAACTATTTTCAGTTTCAGATTTCTAGACAACTGCTTAGAAGAACCCATGGTGCTGATTGTTGGGGCAAGGTCAGATGAGTCTGGGCATTTAAAACCTTTGAGATTGACATCACCTGGTCTTCCCAGATGATGATTGAGAACAATCCATGACACTGGCAGGTCTCAGCTTTGCAAAGGGGGCAGTGCATGCTATAAACTCTGCAGGGTGCACAAACTTTTGCACACACCATTTTTTTTTTTGTTTTCTGTTATTTTGAAAGTGTAAATGATAAAATCTAACTTTTGTTGACATATTATAAAAATGTCTAATCTGTAATTTGATGCCTTTTTTTGGAGATTTTTCCATCTTTCCTTGGCTTCTTTATGCACATTAATACAAATTTTTACCTGGGGTGTCCAAACTTTTGATCCCCACTGTACATATATCAACCATAGATATTAATGGAGAGGCGTGATGACCACGGGCATCCAAAGCTTAGCACAGCCAGCATTCTGAACATATATGTTCAGAACGCTGGGTGCCGGGCCGATCAGACATCTTGTCCCCTATCCTTTGGATAGGGGATAAAATGTCTAGGGGCAGAGTACCCCTTTAAGATCTAAAGGAATTCAGAAATGACTTAAAAAGGGTTATTCCTGAATTACATATTTTTTTTTTTAACCCCTTAAGGACATAGGGCGTATCCATACGCCCCCGTTTCTAAGTCCTTAAGGACCGAGGGCGTATGGATACGCCCTGAGCATTTCCGGCCCCCACCGCTAGCCGGAGGGGAGCCGGATGCCTGCTGAAATCGTTCAGCAGGCATCCTGGCATATCGCGCAGGGGGGTCATTATGCCCCCCCATGTCGGCGATTGCCGCAGATCGCTGGACAATTCAGTCCAGCGATCTGCGGCAGATACCGGGTCAATCGGGTCTCCAGTGACCCGATGACCCGGAATTACTGGCTGATCGGGGCCGTCAGAGACGGCCCCGAACAGCCATTGCCAGCAGGGGTGAGGTGGCACTGGTGCCACCTCACGATCGCCCTGATTCGTCGGCCGGATTACCGGCCGACCAATCAGGGCGCCTGCTGCGGGTGTCACTCCCGCAACCCGCTCCGCCCCTCTTCCGGAGGACGTGAGCGGGTGCGGGAAGACGACCCCCGGTGCTGGGGACCCCGATCCTGTGCTGCTGGATCGTTGGAGGTGAGTGACAGCCTCCTGCTGTTGCTTAGCAACAGCTCCCAGCATGCAACAAGGGCATGCTGGGAGCTGTAGTTATGCAACAGCAGGAGGCAGACCACCACAACTCCCAGCATGCCCTTATGGGCATGCTGGGACTTGTAGTTTTGCAACAGCTGAAGGCACATTCTTTCTATGGAAAAGTGTACCTTCAGCTGTTGTGTAACTACAACTCCCAGCTTGCACAATCAGCTAAAGTGCATGCTGGGAGTTGTAGTGGTGCATCTGGTGGTTGCATAACTACAACTCCCAGCATGCCCGTTGGCTGTCGGTGACTGCTGAGAGTTGTAGTTTTGCAACAGCTGAAGGCACACTGAGTTAAGTAGTAAACCAGTGTGTCTCCAGCTGTTGCATAACTACAATCCCCAGCATCCCCAGCCAATGTAGTATGCCTCCGGCTGTTGCATAACTACAACACCCAGCATGCCCTTCCGCTGTCCGTACATGCTGGGGGTTGTAGCTTTTTCAACAGCTGAAGGCACACTGGTTGCAAAACACTGAGTTTGTTACCAAACTCGGTGTTTCACAACCTGTGTGTCTCCAGCTGTTGCAAAACTACAACTCCCAGCATGCACTGATAGACCGTACATGCTGGGAGTTGTAGTTTTGCAACAGCTGGATGTTTCCCCCCCCAATGTGAATGTACAGGGTACACTCACATGGGCGGAGGATTACTGTAAGTATCCGGCTGCAAGTTTGAGCTGCGGCAAATTTTCTGTCGCAGCTCAAACTGCCAGCGAGAAACTACTGTGAAACCCCCGCCCATGCGACTGTACCCTAAAAACACTACACTACACTAACACAAAATAAAATAAAAAGTAAAAAACACTACATATACACATACCCCTACACAGCCCCCCTCCACTCCCCAATAAAAATGAAAAACGTCTGGTACGTCACTGTTTCCAAAACGGAGCCTCCAGCGGTTGCAAAACTACAACTCCCAGCATGCACTGATAGACCGTCCATGCTGGGAGTTGTAGTTTTGCAACAGCTGGATGTCCCCCCCCCCCAATGTGAACGTACAGGGTACACTCACATGGGCGGAGGATTACAGTAAGTATCCGGCTGCAAGTTTGAGCTGCGTCAAATTTTCTGCCGCAGCTCAAACTGCCAGCGAGAAACTACTGTGAACCCCCGCTTGTGTGACTGTACCCTAAAAACACTACACTACACTACCACAAAATAAAAAGTAAAAAACACTACATATACACATACCCCTACACAGCCCCCCTCCCTTCCCCAATAAAAATGAAAAACGTCTGGTACGCCACTGTTTCCAGAACGGAGCCTCCAGCTGTTGCAAAACAACTACTCCCAGTATTGCCAGATAGCCACTGACTGTCCAGGCATGCTGGGAGTTTTACAACAGCTGGAGGCCCCCTGTTTGGGAATCACTGGCGTAGAATACCCCTATGTCCACCCCTATGCAATCCCTAATTTAGGCCTCAAATGCGCATGGCACTCTCACTTTGGAGCCCTGTCGTATTTCAAGGCAACAGTTTAGGGCCACATATGGGGTATCGCCGTACTCGGGAGAAATTGGGCTTCAAATTTTGTGGGGTATTTTTTGCTATTACCCTTTTTAAAAATGTAAAATTTTTGGGAAAACAAGCATTTTAGGTAAAAAAAATAATTTTTTTTTTACATATACAAAAGTCATAAAACACCTGTGGGGTATAAAGGTTCACTTAACCCCTTGTTACGTTCCCCGAGGGGTCTAGTTTCCAAAATGGTATGCCATGTGTTTTTTTTTTTTGCTGTCCTGGCACCATAGGGGCTTCCTAAATGCGGCATGCCCCCAGAGCAAAATTTGCTTTCAAAAAGCCAAACGTGACTCCTTCTCTTCTGAGACCTGTAGTGCGCCAGCAGAGCACTTTTCACCCCCATATGGGGTGTTTTCTGAATCGGGAGAAATTGGGCTTCAAATTTTGGGGGGTATTTCCTGCTATTACCCTTTTTAAAAATGTTAACATTTTGGGAAACCAAGCATTTTAGGTAAAAAAAAAAAAAAAAAATGTTCACATATGCAAAAGTCGTGAAACACCTGTTGGGTATTAAGGTTCACATTACCCCTTGTTACGTTCCCCGAGGGGTCTAGTTTCCAAAATGGTATGCCATGTGTTTTTTTTTTTGCTGTTCTGGCACCATAGGGGATTCCTAAATGCGGCATGCCCCCAGAGCAAAATTTGCTTTCAAAAAGCCAAATGTGACTCCTTCTCTTCTGAGATCTGTAGTGCGCCAGCAGAGCACTTTTCACCCCCATATGGGGTGTTTTCTGAATCGGGAGAAATTGGGCTTCAAATTTTGGGGGGTATTTCCTGCTATTACACTTTTTAAAAATGTAAAATTTTTGGGAAACCAAGCATTTTAGGTAAAAAAAAATATAATTTTTTTTACATATGCTAAAGCCGTGAAACACCTGTGGGGTATTAAGGTTCACTTTACCCCTTGTTACGTTCCCTGAGGAGTCTAATTTCCAAAATGGTATGCCATGTGTGTTTTTTTTGCTGTTCTGGCACCATAGGGGCTTCCTAAAGGTGACATGCCCCCCAAAAACCATTTGACGCTCCTTCCCTTCTGAGCCCTCTACTGCGCCCGCTGAACAATTAACATAGACATATGAGGTATGTGCTTACTCGAAAGAAATTGGGTTTCAAATACAAGTAAAAATTTTCTCCTTTTTACCCCTTTCAAAAATTCAAAAATTGGGTCTACAAGAAAATGCGAGTGTAAAAAATAAAGATTTTGAATTTTCTCCTTCACTTTGCTGCTATTCCTGTGAAACACCTAAAGGGTTAATACACTTACTGAATGTCATTTTGAATACTTTGGGGGGTGTAGTTTTTATAATGGGGTCTTTTATGGGCCATTTCTAATATGAAGGCCCTTCAAATCCACTTCAAACGTGAACTGGTCCATGAAAAATAGCGAGTTTGAAAATTTTGTGAAAAATGTCAAAATTGATGCTGAACTTTGAAGCCCTCTGGTGTCTTCCAAAAGTAAAAACTCATAAATTTTATGATGCAAACATAAAGTAGACATATTGTATATGTGAACCCAAAAAAAATATATTTTGAATATCCATTTTCCTTACAAGCAGAGAGCTTCAAAGTTAGAAAAATGCAAAATTTTCATTTTTTTCATCAAATTTGGTGATTTTTCACCAAGAAAGGATGCAAGTTACCATAAAATTTTACCACTAAGTTAAAGTAGAATATGTCACGAAAAAACAATCTCGGAATCAGAATGATAACTAAAAGCATTCCAGAGTTATTAATGTTTAAAGTGACAGTGGTCAGAATTGCAAAAAACGCTCCGGTCCTTAAGGTGAAAAAGGGCTCGGTCCTTAAGGGGTTAAGTTTCTGGGAGGGGGGGGGTACTATAAATAATAAAACTCACTACAAGTGAGGACTGAAGTCACCAGACAAGGAACTGAAGGTGACCACATTAAGTATTGTTTTCTTTTACATTTTTACTAATATCTCGGTCATTTAAAGAAGGCATGTACATAGTTATGGATGCTGATCACATACCTGTTAGCAGCATCACAACCCCCCACCCCCGACCCCTTCCCCTCTGACAAGGCAATCTTTCAGAGGGCAGGGACCTTGATTATGTGTGCTATGTTTCGTGCTGTGACTGTAGTATGGGGGGGGGGGGGGGGGGGGGAAATGATCCTGCCATGGCGGCCATACCCCTATAAGTCAGGATCAGATAGCTACGATGGGAACTGATATTGATGGAAACACTATGCTGAAGTGCAAATTTCTTTCATGGACCTATAAAACATATGGTTCTACAAAATCCCATGAAATACATTTTTGACTTTTGGGTTCCTTTTTATAGTTACCAGTCATTATTTTTCGCTTTACTTGGATGGTAAATCCTAATAATCTTATCCTCAACCAACATAACAAGTGAATATGTCTTCAATGGAAAGAAAATCAAACTTACATTTGTTTTTCCAGTGCAACATTTGGGTCCACCCTTTCTCCCAGGATACCGCAGAGTTCAGGGCTGCCATGTTTTATAGGTTTAAAGCCACCTCCAGGGGCTCGGAGCTGTCTGCGCCTGTCGCTTGAAGGAGAGGGCGATGACTGTATTTTTTCTCCACCACTAAACTGGGCTGCAAAAGATTAAAAGGATGACTATAAACAATCACTAAATGTCAATACATAAAGGCACTGTCACAAGTACTCAATAAGGCTACTGCCGACAAAGGTCCTGACTATAAGTATTAATGTATGTCGATAATCATTGGGAAGAGCCTTGTTTCCTGCCATGGAGATTAGAACTGAAATGCTTGGTACAAAAGGGAAACAATATTTCCCATTTACTGACAATCAGCATTATATCAGTGCTTCACATCTTCACAATGTCTAAAGCCTGAAAAATGGCTGCGTGCCATGGCTCAAAAGTTCATGGAAAACAAAGCTCTTGGGTAATTATTAGTCTCTGGACTTTTACTGAATACAAGAACTTTGTTTTGCAATAAAGTCTGACAACAAACAAATCATGCTCAGTTTGGACAAGTATTTAATAGTGTGTACAGTGTACAAGGTCTACAATCTATCTAGCTAGAGCTCTAAGGCTTTGTCCATGCCATCCTGTTTCCATAAAAGATTAATAAACAATGAATACACAAACTGTACAAATATAAACACTTTATAAATAAACAATTAGTATTCATGGAAACATTAGTAGAATGTAATAACATTTTAATGACTATACATTAGTCAAAACCATAATCCATTCTCCTGCATTGGGATCTACTAGTTTCTACCACTTCAAAAAAACTTCTGTACATATGATCACAAGCACACAAATGTGCACAAATATGGGCGGGCTATTCATGTGTAGTTAGGTTGGCATCATATATTCACAGGGTTTGCCATGCTCCACAGAACAAGATTTGTCACATAGGCTTGTTAGGCCACCCACAGTCATACAAGGGCAGCGGAACACAATTTAAACACATCTGCCTCACATTGTTCACATAGGAACAGTCACCCATGAAACCTTCTTTATTCATAGAACAGTGAAAAGAAAGCAAGAAGGAGTGGAAAATGCAGCACCTCAGCCTCTTTAATATAGGCATCTGTAAAACAGACAAAATAGGCTTCTGCTCTAAAATGTGTCTTCAATAAAAAGGAGACAGACGAACATGAGAATTTTAACATTTATATTACCAAGAACAAAAAATTGTGAAATATATATTTATATTATATTCCAAATATAAAAAGCACATCCAGCAAAACAGTCAGCCAGCAATGGGATACAAGCATATCCGGAGCCTTGGTCCCCCGATTCCCGATATAAATAGCCAAAATAGATGCAGCACACCACGAGATGCAAGTTAAGTGAATGGTTTATTCCATGATGTATCAAAGAATACGTTTCGGGAGCCTCACGCTACATTGAAAAAAGTAGCATGAGGCTACCGAAATGTAGTCTTTTATAAATCATGGAATAAACCATTCACTTGAATTGCATCTCGTGGTGTGCTGGATAGATAATTTTATTTATATTAGGGATGCACCGAAAGGGAAATTTTAGGCTGAATCCGAAAATTTAGGCCGTGCAGGTCGAAAACCACTTTTTTTTGTTAATATATTTTTTGTAAAATTGTATTATCAACATTTTTTTACTTAAATAAATTCATAAAAACCAATATGCGGGCTTTGTTTTGTGCAGCCACCAATTTTACTGTGTAATGACATCGCTTATTTTGCCACCAAATCTACAGTCAAAAATTTATATTATATATAGATATATATATATATATATATATATATATATATATATATATATATAGATATATATATATATATATATATATATATAGATATATATAGTAATCCAAGGGAAGCAGCACCTCAAAAAAATGTAGCGGTGCACGCACGGTCAATGGTCCATATGTAATATAAATTAGTACAAGTCCGCAGCACACAATCCAAATGAGTGAAAAAAAGTGAAATTTATTCCATAATCAGGTGAAAGTTACAGCGACGTTTCAACCAGCTCTCCTGGTCTTTCTCAAGCATGCTTGAGAAAGACCAGGAGAGCTGGTTGAAACGTCGCTGTAACTTTCACCTGATTATGGAATAAATTTCACTTTTTTTCACTCATTTGGATTGTGTGCTGCGGACTTGTACTAATTTATATATATATATATATATATATATATATTATATAATATATTTCTGGGGAGAAATTGAAAAAAAGCAGTGTTTCTATGAAGTGCACTTTTCCGTAACAATGACACATTATGTATATTCTATAGGTCCATAGGATTACATGATACCACGTTTTTCTGTATTAATTTACTACATAAAAATTCTGGGGGAGATCGATTAAAACCTGTGCAGAAAAAAGTGCAGTTGGCCCGCTAGCAACCAATCAGATTGTTTCTTTAATTTTTAAAAGGCCTCTGAAAACTATAAGAAGCCATTTGATTGGTTGCTATGGGCAACTACTCCATTTTTCCTTTGCACGTTTTTGATAAATCTACCCTTATATCTTTTATTTTAAAAAAAAAATGTATATGTATATGTATGTGTATATATATATATATATATATATATATATATATATATATATATATATATAATCAGTATGCTTAAAATGCCTCTTCTGACCCCTATAACTCATTTTTCCATAATTGGGTTGTATAGGGGCTTACTTTTTGTGCCGTGATCTATATTTTTAATTGGTAACATTTTTGTTTTGATAGGACTTTTTGATGACTTTTCATTTTTTTCTGCTACATGAAATGACGAAAAATCTGCAATTCTGGATGCTGGAATTTTATTAAATTATTATAATTTTTTTTTTTACCTTTACGTCATTGACTGTGCGGTTTCATTAACGGAAAACTCTGGGATGTAACAACTTATACCCTATCCTAAGAATAGGGGATAAGTGTCAGATCATGGGGGTCTGACTGCTGACCCCCCCGTGATCTCCTGCACAGAGCCCCAGCTCTCTGCATGAAAGGAGCAGTTTCGACCACAGCACAAAGCTGCGGGCCGACATGCCCCCTCCATGCAGCTCTATGGCAGAGCTGGAGATTGCCGGGATCAGTGCTCTGGCTCTTCCATAGAGTTGCATGGAAGGGGCATGTCGAGCAGTCAGACCCCCCACAATCTGAAACTTATCCCCAATCCTTAGGATAAGTTGTAATGTCTGGGAGTTCTCCTTTAACGTTATATTTTAATGGTTCGGACATTTATGCACGTAGTGTTACCAAATATGTTTGTTTATTTTTGTTAACTTTTATTTGAAAAAGGGGGGGGGATTTAAATTTTTATTTAGCGGAGGGGTTTTTTTTTTTTTTTTTTACAATTATTGCCTTAATTTTTTCGCACTTTTTTTCTCCCCATTGGATAGTGTTTTCCACAGTGTGCCTACATTTGTTGCAGAACTACAACTCTCAGCATGCCCAGACAACCAAAGGCTTGGCGAGACACAGATGCACTCCTGTGCTTGTAGACACTGATCAATGCTGTGCCATAGGAGCCTATAGCACAGCACTGATCAGTGTTATCAGCACTCCATTACTACAGGCTGCCTGCATTATTAGCAGCCTGTAGTAATGGAGTGCTGATAACACTGATCAGTGCTGTGGTATAGGCTCCTGATCAGAAGAGCTAGAGGCAGGTAGGGAACCTCCGCCCATCCTCTCAGCTGATCGGGACCCCGCGGGTGTCCCGATCAGCTCCACTGAGCTACCGAAGATTGTTTTCGTCACTTCAGACGCCACGATCAACTTTGATCCTGGCGTCTAAAGGGTTAATGCTGGACATCACCCGGATCGGTGATGTCTGGCATTAGCCAGTATGAAGCGAACTCAGCTCCTGAGCTCCTTTCATACACCAGCTGCACTGTATACACACAGTGGACAGTCGTGGGGGGTTAATTAATCTTTGCCCAGCGCTCGGCACTGCTGGGAGGAGAGACAGTGTTCTAAGGGCTCAGACGGGACCTGACTGGAGAAGGGGGTAACACGTTGCAGCACAGGGAGTACTGCAGTCTCCTCGAGCTCCCTTCCGCGGCCAGGGACACATGGGAGGAGGAGGCAGTGCGGTGCCGGCAATACTAAATTCAATACCCCCATCATGCCCTGTACACTTTATAAACTATGGGACTATTTGGGGGGAGGGGGGGGGGGCAGGGAAATAAAGCATTACCCTGCTTCACAAATCGTGCTCACACTGGTCCTTAGCGCATACTGCGCATCTTCAGCCAGACTTGCTTGTATAAGTTCCAAGCCCTACTTTAAGCCAGACCCACCAAAATTATCGGCAGGAAAATCCTAGCCAATATAGTAAAGTTAAAGAAGATGTCCAGTGCCAAGAAATGTATCCCCTATCCTTGCGGACATCGCGCAAACTGCGGGGCACAAACATTATATGCAGGTGCTAGGACCATGCACAGGAATGTGCAGTCTCATAGACGGAGTCTCATGTGACTTCGCACAAAGAATGAATGTGTTCAATCTTTATGAAGATATGGGAAATAGAATTTCCGTGCCGGAATGGCATGGAAATTCTGCCGTGTGCACAGTGCAGCAGAATCCTGGTGACTATGGGACTCTGCTGCAGTGGAATCTCCGTGCCGGATTCCGCATTCGAACATGGCCTTAGAGCGCGTTGCTGTGTCACTACCTCTGCCATAGAGATGAATGGAAGGGGATGTGTTTGTGCCAGCTGACCTGCGAAACATCACATACAGCAGCAAAGCCGGGGGACCCATACGGGAGATCACGGGGGTCTCAGTGGTCTGACCCTGCCCCCCCATATATCCCCTATCCGCAGGACTGGACCTCATCTTTAAATCAACCCTAACCCACCCCTATATGCGAGGGTGTGTTTTTTTTTTTGTTTGTAGTCCCATGCAATCTCCTGGTTGTGTTACTCTTGGCCTGCAGAGATTGCCTGGATTTTTAAACATCTCTCTGACTGACAGGCAGGTGCAGAGAATAGCTAGAGGACAGGATATTAGGACGGGAGAGTCATTGTAATTTTTCCATCTCCCATAGGCTAAGGTAGAAAGACCAGGCAACGCTGGGTACTAAGCTATTCCACAAATGTGAAAGGCATAATTCAAAAAACAAAGTAATCAGACATCTGTTGAGCAAAGTGGCCACACGAGTACGTTCGCACATAGATAATCAGCTAGCGGATTATGCTGCTGTCCATCGATTTCAATGGGTCTGCTAATCAGATGTAGAATTTCCACTGCGGAATACATGTGTAAATGTATGTTGAAAGAGCATCCTAGTGTGGTGCATTGGTATGTGATCACCCTCCTTGACATAGAATGCCTGTAATAAAGCAAAAGTCGAATAAAGAAAGTGAACTCTCTTATAAACTAGGAGAAAACTGCTAGTGCTAAGGGTGCTTTGAGTGACTGCAAATGGGTTGGAGCATAAAATTAGCAAGTGATGAACTGGGCCAAAGGGTCAGGACAAAAGGGTGAGGACAAAAGCAGACACCAAGCTTTTCTGACCTTGGTGACAACACAGGGCATCATAATCCCCTATATGTGCATTGTTTTAAAATGTATGTAGAAGGCATTAGATGTACCATTATTTTTATTATAAATCAAAGTGAGGTGTAACAGCTGGAGTAGCGGATCCGCTGTACCACTGTGGAAGATGGTGAAAGCCGCACCAGGGAGCGGAGTCTAAGGAGCCGCTGGTCTTCACCAGAGCCCGCCGCAAAGCGGGACGGACTTGCTGCGGCAGGCAAACTTCCAGGTCGCTACCCCTGGCAAAACTTGCCCACAGTGGTGGCCGAGATGAGGCGAGGTACAAATTCGTAAGGCGAATTCAGAGTCGGGACTGGCAGCAAGGTACAGTGGTCAGGAAACGTAGAAAAAGGTACTGGTGAACGGTAAGACAGACAACTTGGAAAGCTTTCTCTAAGGCTTGGAGGCACAAAGATCCGCCAGGTGTCAAAGGGAAGTGAGAAATACTTATAGGGTCAGCGCTCAAGAAAAACCAATTATAGGAGCGCTGGCACTTTAAATGTCAGAGAGCCGACACACCCTAGGAAGCGGGGGCGTGCACGCCGGCTGTGAGAGTGCGTGGAGGAGCCTGGAACATGGCAGGGTGAGTGTCCGCCGGCTGGGAGACTGCAGGCAGAGCCTGACATGTAAACAGCAGTGTCGCCTGTGCCGGATACAGCACAGGGCGGAGGGGTAGGAGTGCGCCTGTGGCAAGCATGTCTGGCCGCGGAGCCACTCATAACAGTAGGTCTTTCCCCTTTTTTAAGCCGCAGGAACCTAAGCACCAGATCCCGGTTCAGGATATTCACTTCTGGTTCCCAGGACCTCTCCTCAGGTTCGAATCCCTTCCAGTCCATTAAAAAGAACAGTTTTCCCCTGACTGTCTTGGTGGCGAGAATCTCCTTTACCTCAAAAATGTCAGCAGAACCGGAGTAGGAGAGACATCCCCCTGGGAGAAACGGTTGAGAATTAATGGCTTAAGGAGTGAGACATGGAAGGAGTTTGGGATGCGAAGGGAAGATGGCAGGAAGAGCTTGTACGATACCGGGTTAATACGGTGCAGGGCTTCAAAGGAACAGAGGACCCAGTTTGTAACTGGGAATCTTCAGCCGTACATATCTGGCAGACAACCAGGCCCTGTCCCCAGGAGAGAAGATTGGGGTGGTCTTCTCTTGTCTGCCTGAGACTTCATGTGGGTGGAGGCATGAACTAAAGAGCGCCGGTGTTCCTGCCAAATTGTCACGAAGTACTGAACCTGATCATCCAGGGCAGGTACTCCTGAGGACGCAGGCAGTGAAAGGGGAGGGTGAAGGTGGTGGCCGTAGACATTGAAGAATGGAGATGTTTTTGTAGCTTCAGAGTCCCGGTGGTTATAGGAGAACCCCGCCCAAGATAACAGGATAGTTGGACCGTCCCCTAGAATTTGATTCACCCTCTCAACCTGGCCGTTGGTCGGCGGGTGATAAGCCGAGGAGAAGTCCAACTTAACCTTGAGACGAGAGCAGAGAGCCCGGCAAAATTTGGAGACATACTGCACCCCTTGGTCTGAGACAATGTGTAAGGGTAGGTGAAAAATATGCCGGAAGAAATGGTCCGCCAGCTGTTGAGCAGAGGGAAGTCCAGATAGTGGTACAAAATGGGCCATTTTTGGAGAATCGATCAACAACCACCCAAATGACCGTGTTGTTAGAGGAAGGAGGCAGATCAGTGATGAAGTCTATGACAATGTGTGTCCAGAGACACTTTGGGATGGGCAAAGGTTGTAAAAGGCCTGCAGGCTTAAGACGTGGAGTCTTGTCATGGGCACAAGTTGCGTAGGAACGGAAAATATCAGAAACATCTCGCTCCAGGTTCGGCCAGCAGTAATGTCAGGAGATGAGCAGAATAGACTTCCGTACACCAGGATGCCTGTCCAGTAAAGAAGAATGGCCCCAGTTCAAGACCTTAACTCTAAGGCGGGAAGGCACAAAAGACATCCCCGGGGGAACTTGCTAAAGGTCGACCGGCGCGGCCGAAATCAAACGCTCAGGAGGTACTATATGCCGAGGGGAAGAGTCCAGGCCCACGACATCGGAGGCCCTAGAGAGCATCGGTTTAGACATTCTTGTCCGCTGACCGAAAATGGATAAAGAAATTTAAAATGGAAAAGAGACCATCTGGCCTGCCGGGGATTCAATCGCTGTGCGGACTGTAAATACAAGAGATTTTTATGGTCCGTGTAAATATTGACAGGATGAGGAGGTGACTCCAATAGGTGACTCCATTTTTCCAGGGCGAGCTTAAAGGCCAAGAGCTCCCGGTCTCCAATGGAATAGTTCCTCTCGGTTGATGGAAACGATTTGGAGAAGAATCCACAAGTAACCGTTTTGCCTCTGGAGGTCATTTGGAGCAGGACCGCACCAACCCCTACAGACGAGGCGTCCACCTCAAGGAAGAACAGTTTTCCGGGGTCGGGTCTTGTCAGAACAGGTGCGGAAGCAAAGGCAGAGTTCAATCGGGAGAAGGCTTCTTCAGCCTCAGGAGGCCAGGATTTGGGATTTCTTAATATATAATATAAGCTATGAAATTATAGCCTAACAATTGACTACTTCCCTTAGATATGCTGTATTTTATCATTCACTTTACAAGGATGTGTTTATGTTTAGCCAGATTTTACATATGTGGCAAACTAGTGACTTTCTGTAAAAATGTGTATATAATTATAAATGCAGACTATGTAATGAGTGATGGCCTCCTGGGAGAGCTATGGGTATATTACTCACTGATAGCTTTGTACAGTAATTACACAATTATTAAGAAAACTGGGATATTGAGAACGAACACATTTACTCTCAAAGCTTTTTATGTTTCAAAATAAGCATATAAAATGGTACAACCTGGAAATGAACGACCATTGGGAAAATAGTTCTATTTAATGCTGCATTTATTTGGGAAGCTAACTACTGTATATTAGTCATAAAGAAAAGCAAAACACTAGTTTTAATTTGAGAAGCTTTCAGACCCCGTGAATTATTTTTTTCTAAGTACTACATTTGCAAGACCGCATTCAAGATGATTCACCAGCCTTTACCCCTTCTGCTTTTATAAGGTGAACATGGCCACAGCCCTGAAGGGATGAAAACTAGGTAAGCATTACTGGAATGTATGCAGTTTAGAAAATATGGGTACATTTTTTATATATGGGTTATTTTTTTAAAGTTTTGTGTAGCATTGCTATAGATTTACTCCAATCAATTCATTATGACAATTCGTAGACAGATTCATCCACTCGCATCAGTTTCTGTTCCAGGTAGGGTTCACAATCCAATTTCCCTATATTATAATTATATTGACACATACTTCGGATAATATAGGTTCACCAGTATGTTTTTGGATTGTATGAGGAAAATTCTACAAGTGTGAGGAGAACAAAGACTCGTATGTTAGAACGGCTGTGGTCTAAGTACAGCTTGAGCAAGTACACAATGAATGATCAAGATAAGGCTGGACAACTGGACATAGAATTTTTTTAAACAAATATTAGTGGTCACAATTGGTTAAAATTGTTACACAAAGTTGTAGTCTTCATTTCTTCACTTATTTTTAGACCCCTGATATGCAAACTGCAGTCTGTTCAGAGTTTCATACTTGCCGTGTATACTTGAGTATAAGCCGACCCGAATATAAGCCGAGGCCCCTAATTTTACCCCAAAAACCCAGGAAGTTATTGACTCAACTATAAGCCTAGGGTGGGAAATACATCATCCCCCCCCCATGTAATCATCCAGACCCCCATCATCACCACCTGTCAATCCCTTCATCAGTGGTCTTCAACCTGCGGACCTCGAGATGTTGCAAAACTACAACTCCCAGCATGCCCGGACAGCTATCGGCCCGGACTAGTGGCGTTGCCTTGACGACGACACACAGGGACGTTGCGCATGAACGTCCCTGTGCGTTGTCGTCAAGGCAACGTCACTACTCTGGGGCCGGGCCCAAAGCACGGAGAAAGAGGCCCCCCCAGTGAAAATGGACAGTCCGCAACAACTAACCATCCCCACCGGACGGTCTCTGCAGCATAGATGGCCCGGAACAGCTCACCCTAACTTCCCGCCGAGGGGAGGTGAGTACAAAACAAAGGGGGGGGGGGGGGGGGGGGGGCTGGATGATGACGAAGTCCGCAGCGGTCTTCAACCTGCGGACCTCCAGAGGTTTCAAAACTACAACACCCAGCATGCCCAGACAGCCGTTTTGCAACATCTGGAGGTCCGCAGGTTGAAGACCACTGATGAAGGGATTGACAGGCGGAGAATTCACTCGAGTATAAGCCGAGGTGGGCGTTTTCAGCTGAAAAACTCGGCTTATACTCGAGTATATACGGTATCTCATGTGGGAATTCCCCCCAGAATTACACCCTGCACATAAGGTCTTTGAGGGACATTTATCATTGGCTTTACACCATTGGCTTTGCATTTTTTTTGCGCATTTTTCATTAGAACACCTTTCAAAGTTGTCTGTTTGGTGCACCGTACACCACTTTTAGCAGTGGAGCTGTATTTATTATTTGCGCAAATTTAGAAGTGTGTTTTTTTGCGCAAACCTACACCACCTAATAGGACACATGCAAAAGTGTCAAATGCCAGAGCACACAGCTTAAACCTATCTCTGCAGCTCACTGGTTTCTATAGTTAAGCAAAATTTATCAAGTCCCGTGCACCTTTTTGGTAAATTTTGAGCAGCTGTGCAAACAACACCAAGCAAACAGGGGTAAAATCTCTACTACCTTACACCAACATTGATAAATGTCCTCCTGTGTGTTAAGGAGTGTGGGGTTTTATCCTGAGTGCTCTATGTTCTTTCTACACTTGAGCACAGTCTATGAAAATCTACCCTGGAAACTGCTTTGTATCTGCTTTCCTCCCCATCTACATTCTGTATTAGCTGCCCCCCCCCCCCCCCCCCCATTCTCCATACTCTTGCCTGCTAGGTATAACCCCCTCCCTGCTGCTATCTCTAAGACTGGAAGAAGAGAAAGGGGGGAGCAGTATGCCCAACAGACAGCTCACAGATTTTTTTTTTCTCATATGCAGGAAGAAAGATAGCTTGGTGAAAGATTTAAAGAGTACCTCTTATTAAATTTTATAGTCCTCCCAGTTCACTGCCCCATCATGATAAACCACCCCGTGCCTTTATTTATATTATGTTTTTACTTTCCTACCTTGATATTGTGCTGTATTTTCTGCTCAGTCTCAGATTCACAGACTGAGAAGGGGCGTTACCCAAAAGGCATAACATAATTTGAAGCCATAAAGGGGGGGAAGTTCCTCCCTCACTCTGCTACACAGAGCCCCGAGCAGTTTAGTGTGTGAGATTATCTCTGATTGGATAAGGCTGCACCCCCCCCCTTCAGAATATTCTGTTTTTGGACTTCAGCCAGGCCAGCAGGAGTCCAAAGTCTGCGCAAGAAATAAGGGGAAATGTGCTCTAGACAAGTAGGGAGAAACCTAGTTGCAGCTTTTTTTAAACACAAATTAAACATAGAAAACTTGCAATAGCAAAAATTTGTTTTAATGAGAGTGCCCATTTAAAGTGGCCATATATTTTCATCAATTGTCAGCAGGTTGTTACCCAGCCTCACCATACACAAGAATGATTGACACATCCAAATGTTCATAAACTGTCTATGGGGAGTAGTAAGCTGCAATCAGACAGTTCTGGCTAATCTCTTCCATAATAGGGATAGGTGGTACAAATCCAACAGACCTGGCCCATCTCTTCACTGAGTGACGCAAGTCAAGAGGCCACCATACATCTTAAAGAGTTGTCTGAACCTCCAGCAGCTAAAGGTTTTGCTGACTTTAGCATACGGTTTAGTATACACAAAGGTTAAGAAGTAAAATGGTAGGAAACAATTTAGACTGTTGCTTAATTTTGCATTCAAGAAACAAATCAACAAATACAAAAATTACTGCAAATGTGTCCATAGACTTTAAGGGTACGTTCACACACACACCTCTGAAGGACCGCTGTATGGTGCCCTTAAATGTGCCTGCTCTGAGCGGCAATACGCCACTACGAGCAGACACACTTAAGTGATGTGCGAGTCGCCGCGCATGCGCGGTGTACTCACACACATCACGGCCGCACCCCCAGCTCTATGAGCTAGGCTGAGAGCTGCCGCGATATGCAAGTATACTGTGCATGTGCGCGGCGACTCGCACATCACTGTGTGTCTGCTCGTAGCGACAGATCCTCAGCGTAAAATATGCTGGGGATCTGCTCGGGTGAACGTACCCTTAGAAGTAGTTTGTGCAGCGCTAACCATAAATGGTAATGGATGCAGCAGTCCAAACAACTCTTACAGCAGAAACAAACACTTCTTGCATTAAGTAAACAGTGCACAAAGCTTTGTTGTAACTGGGTCATATTTAGCAGTTATCTCTTCTTTGCCTTTGCACACAAGTCCCCATGTTCTTAGCCTCACACATCAAAACAAAATGCACACATTTAGCTGAGCAGTTGGGAAATAATGTGCAATTAAACAAAACTTTTCGTGTGCGTTAACTGGAGATAGGAGAGAAGTGTTTATTCTGGAGGGATGAAGTGCTCAAATTAACTTCATGACCCTAAGTGATGAACACACATTCTAATTGGCAAGTAAAGGGAAAAAGGTTCTTAAGAAATGCTGAATAAATCTGAGCATTAAGCTACCACAACCTCAAAATAAAAAAATAAATAAATAAAAATTAGTGGGCTGAAAAAAACTAAACAAAAAAACGTAATTTAGCAAATTTTGGAGGCTTTTGTTTCTACGCAGTGCACTTTTCGTTAAAAATGACACCTTACCTTTCTTTATTCTGTAGGTCCATACGATTACAGTGGTCCCTCAACATATGATATTAATTGGTTCCAGGAGAACCATCATATGTTGAAACCATCATATGTCGAGTATGGGAAACTGCTAATTGGTTCTGGGATGACCATTGTATGTGGAGTGTATGGGGAGTGTTTAACAAACCAGGGTGCCTCCAGCTGTTGCACAACTACAACTCCCAGCATGCATGTACAGCCATTGACTGTCTGGGCATGCTGAGAGTTATAGTTTTGCAACAGCTGGAGGCACACTGATAGGAAAACATTGATGTATGGGGTGTATAGTGTGTATATGTATTGTATGGGATGTGTGACATCGCATACAGTACTGTACAGTTCTTTAAATACCTTCAGGGGGGACAGAATGTCCTCCATTACCATCCTGCCGACTACAGCTCTATAGGAAAGGAAGGGGAGGGCAGCCAGCAGCTCATTGGATGCCTGCAGCAAGATGCTGCAGGCTATTGGCTATGGCTGCACTGGGGGGGCAGGGCTTACACGGAGCTCACAGTGGAAGCCTGTATGAGTTAGCAGGACAGCATGTGAGTAACAGGAGGCAGAACGGGGCACATTAAACAACTATCTGTCAGTTGCTGCAGTTGTCAGCGCTGTCAGATAGATGTTTGTACGATGGCCCCGACACACAGCAGCATCATATGTCGAGGCTGCCTTCAACATACGATGGGCTCTGAGAGGCCATCATAAGTCGAGGGGTCACTGTACAAGGATACCCAATTAATTTTATTTTATTTGCTACTAATTTTAACTACATACACCAAAATTAGTATGTTTAAAATTGACATCAGACAATCATCTGACCCCTATAACTTAATTTTTCTGCATACGGGGCTATATGAGGGCTCATTTTTTGCGCCATGGTCTGTAGTTTTAATCAGTTTAATCATCATTTTTTTTAATGAGACTGTTTGATCAATTTTTATAAATAGTTTTATGGTATATGAAGTGACCAAAAATGCGCAATTTTGGACTTCGACTGACCGTGAATTTTAACTAACCTTATATTTGAATAGGCCCGACATTTACGCACGCGGCGGTACCACATGTTTATTTTTTATGACATTGTTGGAAAAGGGGGGTGATTCAAAATCACCATCACTAAACATTTTTTTGTGGCCCCCATAGGGGGCTATAACATGCAATTTTGCCGTTGCATATTATATCAGTGTTATCAATGCTCTGCTGCTTGAGGCAGCTGAAGATGACAGATCTGACAGTGAGGATACAGGTAAGGGCCCTCCAGCCATCTTCTTAGCTCAGTGTTTCCCAAATGCGGTCCTCAAGTACCCCCAAAAGGTCATGTTTTCAGGATTTACTTAGTCTTTCACAGGTGATATAATTATGGTCAGTGAATCAGGCATCACTACAAATTCACCTGTGAAAGACTAAGGAAATCCTGGAATCATGACCTGTTGGTGGTACTTAACCTCCTGAGCGGTATTCCCGAGCGTGACTCGGGTTTAATTTTCCCTGCCAGGATCGGTAACCCCGAGTCACGCTCGGGGTAGAATTGCAGAGTTCCCGGCCGGACTGCACGATATATCGCAAAAGCAATGCAATATAGCGATGCGGCCCCCCGGGAAAACATGCGATTATCTGCTCTGGTCGGCTCCCATTGCGGGGGCCGGCCAGAGCAGGTAAAGAAAAATACTAAAAGTCAGTGTTTCTCAACCAGGGGGCCTCCAGCTGTTGCAAAACTACAACTCTCAGCATGCCCGAACAGCCAAAGGCTGTGCTAAGTGTAAAAGGAAGAAGTAGTAAAATAAAAAAACCTTTTGCTCACCTAGTCCCGGTCCCTGCAGATGCCGTTCCCCTCCGTGTGGTCCGGGGGTGTCCTCTCTTCACTATTCATCTTCTAGGACCTTTCACTTTTCAGCCAATCACAGGCCGCAGTGGTTTAAAGCCTGTGATTGGCTGAAGGGGAAAGGGCTTGTTCTGCAGCAAATACACTAGGTTTGAAATCTGCCCGGCAAACCCAGTGTGTGTGTTACTGCAGGACAAGGGAGAGGGGAATGTGACGGGGGAGATGTGAAATGGGCGGAGGGAGATGTGAAATTCAGTTAAAAAAAATTGTACCGCTTTTGGTACACATTTCCAGACAGAATCATACCGCCAGGGAGGTTAAGGACCGCATTTGGGAAACACTGACTTAGCTGATCAGGACGTCGCAATTTCATTGCGATGTCCCGATCAGCTCTACTGCGCTGCTTGGATCAGTTTACTAAAGTGTTAATGCTGGGCATCGGCCTGATCGGTGTTCCCCAGCATTTCCTGGGCCCAATCGGTCTTACCCAGGACCCACAGAGTTTGAAGCATGCTCAGCCAGTGAGTGTGCTTTAAACACCGGTTACTGAACCAGAGCGTAACTGGATCAAAAACGAAACTGCATTACCCCGTCCACTTTTCAGAACTTCTGAACTCTAGAACTTTTTTTTATTTTTCCATATACGGGGATGTCTGAGGGCTTACTTTTTGCGCTGTGATCTGTAGTTTTTATTGGTACCCTTCTTCTGATTTTTGTTTTATCCCTTAACCTGTTAAGGACCCATGATGTACCTGTAAGTCATGAGTCCACTCCCGATCTATAACGCGGGTTATTAACCCTTTAGATGTGGCGTTCAAAGTTGAACGCCGCGTCTAAAGTGAAAGTATGCTGGTTAGCTCAGGGAGCTGTTCAGGATAGCCGCGGCAGGATCCCTACCTGCCTCCATGCTGTCTGATCGCCGAACGACTGCTCAGTGCCTGAGATCCAGGCATGAGCAGTCAAGCGGCAGAATCATTTATCACTGGTTTCTTATGAGAAACCAGTGATCAATGTGAAAGATCAGTGTGTGCAGTGTTATAGGTCCCTATGGGAGCTATAACACTGCAAAAAAAAAAGTGGAAAAAAAGTGAATAAAGATCATTTAACCCCTTCCCTATTAAAAGTTTGAATCACCCCCCTTTTCCCATAATGGTATCGCCGCATGCGGAAATGTCCGAATTATAATTGGGATCAGCAGTAGCGCTTAGACTGATTAGTGTACAGTAGGGACCAATAGCCAAATAGTGACACTACATGAGGTGTGGTTTTAAATGTTTGTTCTTATATTTTATTTATATACATTAAAAGCTAAGTATTATTTATCAACACACATTCAAGAGGATTTTTTTTAACCCCTATGGGTTAATTTGTTGTTAGGTGTCGATACCTCTATGTGTTGTTTGACCTGAAAATAGTAGTGAGGCTAAAAAGTTCAGATCACGGCACAAAATTAGCCCTCATACCGCCCCAAACGCGGAAAAATAAAAAAGTTATAGGGGTCAGAAGATGACAATTTTAAACATATAAATTTTCCTGCATGTAGTTATGATTTTTTCCAGAAGTACGACAAAGTCAAACCTATATAAGTAGGGTATCATTTTAATTGTATGGAACTACAGAATAAAGATAAGGTTTAATTTTTACCGAAAAATTTACTACGTAGACTACAGAAGCCCCCAAAAGTTACAAAACAGCGTTTTTTTTTTCCAATTTGGTCTCACAATGATTTTTTTCCCGTTTCACCGTAGATTTTTGTGCAAAATGACTGACATCATTACAAAGTAGAATTGGTGGCGCAAAAAATAAGTCATCATATGGATTTTTAGGTGCACAATTGAAAGAGTTATGATTTTTTAATTTTTTAATGCAAGAGGAAAAAACGAAAATGGAAAAAACGGAAAAACCCGGGTCCTTAAAGGGTTAATTTTTTTCTGAAAAAATCTATATAGTTTTGGACTTTTTTTTTTTTTTATGTTTACGCCATTCCCGTAAGGTACCATTAACATAATGTTTTTATGAACCAGACAACTACGCACCAGGGGATACTAAATAGGATTTATATTTAAAAAAAAAATTATTACACTTTTTAATTTTTTTTTTATAGGAAAGAGGGTTTTTTTTTTATTGGGGGAGGGTCTTATTTGCTTTTATTAAATCTTTTTTTTTTTACTTTTTCTTTGTTACACTTATTTAATCCTAGACCAGTGTTTCCCAACCAGGGTGCCTCCAGCAGTTGCAAAACTGCAACTCCCAGCATGCCCGGATAGCCTTTGGCTGTCCGGGCATGCTAGGAGTTGTAGTTTTGCAACAGCGGGAGGCACCCTGGTTGGGAAACACTGTCCTAGAATATATATATTGCAATCTTTAGATTGCAGAAACAGATCAGTGCTATGCATATGCATAGCACTGATCAGTGTGATCTACTTCTCTGGTCTGCTCGATGGTAGGCCAGGTCTGCTGAAGGCAGCAGGAAGCAATGGCCACCATTTTAGCTGATCTGATCCCCACGGGCGATCAGATCAGCCACCGGAAACGCCACAGATGCCGTGATCAATAATGATCACAGCATCTGAAGGGTTAGTGATGCACATCAGCACGTTTACTGGTGTTTGGCATTACCAACAGGCCCCTGGCTGCTGAAAGCAGCTGGGGCCCGCGGTCTATGATGAGAGAGCGGCCCCTGCACTCGTGTCATAGCCGCAGCGGGACTCGGGGAATACAGGTATGTCCTGGTGCGCTAAGTCCCTGGTGCCCAGGGCGTACCCGTACGCCCTGTGTCATTTAGGGGTTAGGCCACGCCCCACAAAATTTTCAGCCCGGAATTCCATCAGCCGAAAATGCCGAAAGGGGCATTTTTGGACGATCATTTTTGGCGACAAAAATTTCAGTGCATCCCTAGTTAAAACGGAACATGTCATGCTGCCCAAACAAGTCTATTCATCAAAGCAAAACTTGGTGGTTTCTCCCCAGCCTTGTTTGAGAAATCTTGCCCTGTTTCAATATAGGGAGAGATCGCTCAATCAGGGCCAAGCAGGTAGAAGCCGCAAGTGCGCAGACCAGGGGAAGGAATCTTGCTGCGTTCTCCCATCTAGCCTGAAATTTAATGGCCACCGGATGCTAAATAACTGATGCACTTTTGTCATCACTTGTGGCATTATTTGCGGGCAGTTTTAGGCTGGGTTCACTGAGCTGGACATATGTGAACCCAGCCTTATGACAGGTTCTCTTTAAAAGGAATCTGTAAGACATCTTAACTATACCAACTTTTCCTCTCTTGACTGACAGCTGCAGCAGTCTGCTCTAGCAGGTTAGAACACAATTACAGCCATGATCCTGGTCTTGTTTTAACATCTACAACAGGGAAGTATCCTGATGTCTTGGCAGCAAACCTCCTCTCAGCTCTTGATTGAAAGAGCCAGAAGTCTCCTGCTGCTTAGGATGTAGTATGATGCTGAAGGCTGCTGGAGTTTTCAAAAGAGACCAAAGTGGAGGGGCAACCAGGACTCTAAACTGACTCCAAAAACCAAAAAGTGAACATAAGCCTACAACATGTGAGTAAAACTTTGGGAGGAATTTAAAAAAGCCTCTACTCCTGTGTTTAGGTGTAGAAAAGTTAGACATTTTTTTTAACAAGTCCCTGGTTTACACACAAAAAAAGGAACTTTTTAGAACTCAATGGCCGCTCACCAATTGGGCGTAGTATAGGGTAAAATAGGTAGAGCTTTGTGGAAAGAGGGCGTGGTCTCCCCCAAAAATTTACAAGCAGGCATAAGTTTTAGCTGATATCTACACCATCTCCTAGCTGGTGTAGATTTCTGTCACAGGTTCACGGGGCAGCCACAAATGAACCAGATGTATTAAAAGATGTGCATCTTTAATAAACCTCTTCCTATACATGGAGTGGTATGTCAGAATGTGCTTCATGTATTCTCTTAGGGAGTGCCAGAGATACACAAGGCTGTACCTTGGTATTGTACACAATATATCTCTGGCCCACTCATAAAAACCAGGCTGAGGATGGTATAAAAATTCTAGACCTGGACCATTGGAGAATCCACACGTGATTCGGGGGTCAGTCCTCAACTCTGGAGAATGTATGATGGTCCAAATACCACTTTATCAACCCAAGAGGGAGGAGTTTTGACCCTCTGGATTCAGCTATACAAAACAGATACTGAGGGGATTTCTTTGTTACAAACTTGGTTAGAACTTTGGTTATATATTGGAAACTATACAATCAATGATCTCTCACAAGGCAAGGTCTATGCAGCAATACTTATATGAAAAGGGCTTTCTTGTGCACTTTTTATTATCTTTTTCTAACCTGTATGTCATATGATTCTGTATTTTGTACATAGCACTGTGAAACCATTTCTTCAGATTAAATGTTTAATACAGCTCTGGTCTTTGATCTCTAAACATATGCTTACCTTTCCGACGGAATCTCAAGTAGAACAGGTTTACAACAGGGTAAATTTAGTGGCTTGCTAAGACTAGCAACAGGTACCCAGAGGTCTGGAGGTATTAACCCTTGCACTATTACACCTGCTAGCAGTGTTAGCAGCCTACTGTGGTCAAAACTGCTGACAGATTCCCTTTAAATGAAGTTTAAATCGCAAATGTTAATCTTGAGGCTGCTGGAAAACATTTTCATCTATTTCTTCTGGCATATGTGCAAAGTGCATAGTAGAGTACATGTGAACACTGTCCCTTCTCGTTTTCACAAAATGAAAGCTTGTTCTATCTTTCCTAAACAAAATTGTGCTGTCCTACACCATAGGTGAGGACATTGGGGATCTTTATAATGACAAACATTTGGAGATGTAAAAACATCATGGCTGTAGAAAAAGGCAAATTTGGTCTGTTTATTAGTTGGTGTTTTAAAGAAAGATAATGGTGTACGTTCTATTTTTATTTTGCACAAAGAGCCAATAGATAAATAAGTGGAGTAAAGTGGCGTATTATGAAACAATTGCTAATGACATATAAACACTTGGATTTAATGTGTTCATAGCAGTCTTAAAGCTTTCACATGAAATAGAATGCAATGGAGATGGTTAGCATAGAAACACTGAAGCTCCTCGGGAGAATGATTGTGGAGTCTATGGACGGCTTGTATGAGAGGATTAGATTTAATTATATCTGTTTCCAGCTGCATGGAAAGTTATTAAAAGCCAATTACCTCCTCAGAATGCAGTGAAGCGAGCAGAGGCCATCCCAACGTCCTCCTTGCACTACTTAATACTGAAATTAACTGCATTTTAATTCTTCACGATAACTTTCCATCATGAGGGAAAACCGAGAGGCGGCAAAATACTGAGCAATTTTCTGAGTAACTCAGTGGGAAAATATAACAGCATGGTCACTTAATTTGCTACATAACATGTATGAGCAGCCTGTAAAAGCATATATCGCTTACTGTCATCCTCACAATGATTGATAGCATAGATAGAGTCATATAAAGATATACAATGTCCTGTTTATTACCAATGATAACACCTACATCAAGCTCCTCACACGCACTTCACGTCCCTTCCTAGAACAGAGAGCTCCGTTGTCTATACACTTAACTCATCTTGATTTTGTTGTTTTCTGGGAGTATCTGTATTAGAGGAGTATTACAGTTGCACAACCTTTCTTTCTCACAGATATGACATGTACCTGTATGTACCGGGGTGATAAGTCCTGGCTGAATCACTATAAGCTGACAGGTATTTAATGTGTACAGCAGCTTTAGACAGCCTGCAATCAGATTGCTAATGTACATGGCCTTTTGCCATCTTCTGTTGGCATGAGAGTACCTATTGTGTGCTGATTTTCTTCCCTAGATACTTATAGAAGCAATGTGACAGCCAAAGGACATTTATCAGAGAATTAACAGAACACAAGAATGCTTACCATACATACAGTACTTGCCACACTTTGTATTGAATATTATCAGGAGGCCTGGTTATAGGGAGCAGACATGAGCCCTGGTGCCCAAGAGGTGGCACATTTTCCATGATACAGTCTAAACACATAAGGCTTTGTTCACATCTGTGTCCAAAGTTCCGTTAAAAACTGTTTAAAGTAAAGAATCCCAAATAAAATAGAACAGCATGAAGATCTATTTTGTCTGGTAAAATGTTGGATGCCATGACAGAAACTCAACAGACCCTGGTATAGTCCACAGGGTCCATGTCCATATGCTTCAATCATTTAATAAATATGGTGCTGCCACCATTTATCTTGTTCAGCCCCTATCACTTAACTGAATGGGCACAGATGGATCCTTTTATATGTGCAGTGAGCTGCTCCAGCATAAGTGCTGATCTATTGCTTAAAGACCCCCTAAAATGGCACTCCCATCAAAATTATTATTTTTTGCATATGATACTACAGGTAAAATAAATAAGATTTGTATTTTACTCACTGTAAAAAAATAAAAATAAATACTTTTTATGTCACTATCATGGTCTTATAAATGTGGGCATTAGGGGTCTCCCTCCTGGTCCAGACAGCATTTCGTCTGCTATAAAGTAAAAACTTTTGTCTCCTGGCAGGAGACCAAACTCAGGAAGTGCTGTCTGGCCATAGGCAGTGAATAGCACTCGCTCTCCCCGTTTTATACACAGGCAGAGAGCGAGTGCTATTTACTGCCTATGGCCAGACTGCACTTCCTGAGTTTGGTCTCCAGCCTTGAGACAAAGGTTTGTGCTTTTGAGCAGACGAAATGCAGTCTGGACTAGAAGGGATACCCCTAGCGGCCAGATTTACAAGGTCATGAAAGTAAAAATAAAAAGACCATTTTTTTTGACAAGGCGCAAATTACCAATCTTATTTTACATGCTGTATCATATGCAAAACACTGCGGCAGGAAGGATCACTTGATCTTTTGCATGGTTGTTCACTTCTATCATTGTCAGCAGAGCATCCCTGTTTACACGATGAGATGTGCTGCTGACTTATGATTTAAAGGGCTGCACGATGTATGTGATCATCCAATGAAGGAGTATTTGCCCATCCATCTGGAAGTATGTAGCACTATTCACTAACACATGATCTGATACAATATAGGAGATGGGCCAGCTACTGAAAGTTATCTTTCAGCTTTTATGATTGCAAGATGCAGCATGTTCCACAGTACAACAGAATATAGGAGGAGCTACAAGGAGAGGTGGTGGCAGAGAACTGCTTCAGCTGGCAAATATTGCTACAACCTAGTTAGCACAGCTAGAATGGTTTCTCATAGTATTAAAGAGATATCTCAATTGAAAAGTATACACAAGCTGACAAAATATAGAAAAGAGTAGAAAAGAAAAGCTTCTAGTAAAGTGTGAAAGGCTATCTTGTCTTTTGGTCATCTTGTTCACAGACTGTAGAATGTCAAACTGCTAAATAAGACTGTAGAAGAGGCGTACCCAGTATCAAAGGGATGTATAGCAGTAGCAGAACACCCCAGCAGTATATCTTACATATTTATAAAGCTCTTGAATAACACATAACATGTAAACCAGCAAGGTCATATACAACTTGCCCTGTGCATGTATTTCAACTCTCATTATAAGCTAAAGGTTGTATAGCGAAGTGACAAAGAAGCTGTAGAAAACTTACGTGGATCAGCCCTTCCCTTCTCAAATCCAGAGATGGCAGGTGTTTTACATACACATAGAAGCAAGTGGAAAAATCTGCCCCAGGCTTTTTATTATATAATCATATAAAAGCTTTTGCATGTCACTTCACTTCCTGCAGCCGCGGGCAAGGAAGTGGCCCGTAACTGCAGCTCAGCAGCAGACACCACGTAACAAATACAAACACACAGGAATTAAACTGAACGTCAACCTGCCTGCCAATAAATGGCTTTACAATAATCTAATATACTATTACTGTGAAGCAAAGGAGTTCCAACAAGCTAATATATTTACCAAGGACATAATTATAAATGATACCTAGATAACAATGCTGCCAAAGTGATTGCCAGCTATCTCATATCCCAGCATGATTCCTAATGTGCCACCTAAGCCAAACACACTGTCAATCAACCATGCCACTCAAGAGGGTGTTTTTTTTGTTTGTTTTTTTAAAGGAATGTGTCAGCTAATTAGGTATTTTATTCAGAGGTAAAATACATTTTTCTAATTTTTTTTAAATCTATTTTTGGATTTATTTTTTTAATCACTTTTCTGGAAATAGGACATATCAGCAGAGGGAGCTACATGCTGCAAAATTGGCCTTGTCCCTCTCCATGATGGTGACCTTACACCTTCATTTCTCTTGTGTTTGTGTGCAAAGGGAGGGTGACAATTTTTTCAGCACCACTGTGCAGTGCCATTTTGTTAGACCTTCTAATTCAAAAGAAACAACAGGAAAACCAGGCACTGCCAAATCCACTTCGCCCTATACACCAACTCCAAATTTCCAACACAAAACGGAATCCCGGCTATTCAGATAGCTGTGACAACACTAAGCTCCGCCCGTGCCCCGAGCAGGGCCATAGCTGAAGATTAATTAAATGGGAACTCATTAAAATTTGTTTTGCTTTCGCACTCCTTATGGTAAAGAAAAAATCTTTCTAATATACTTGGTTTAAAAAGAAATAAATTAAGTTTTCTAGGTTTTATTTCTGTTTAAAAAAGCTGCCACTAGTTGTCTCCCTACTTGTCCAGAGCACATTTCCTGCCAATCTCATGCACAGACTTTGGACTCCTGCTGGCCTGGCAGAAGTCCAAACACAAGAAATGCAGCCTGGGGTGCTGAGGGGGGGGGGGGGGGGGGGGGGTGTCCAGCCTTATCTAATCATAGCTCCTCTCACACTTAACTGCCATATTCAGTTGGTTGCAGAGTAAGGGAGGAAGTTCCCCCCTGTATGGCTTTAGATGATGTCACACCTGCTGGGTAACGCCCCTTTCCAGTCTGTGAATCTGAACCTTCCCAGTCTGTGAATCTGAAAACACAGAGCAATATCAGGGCACAAAACTAAAAAATTATAAAAATAAAGGCCGGGGTGGTTTATCATGATGAGGGCTGTAAACTGGGAGGATTATAACATTTATCAAGTTAATGAGAGGTTCTCTTTAACGGACAAGATTACCGGAGATCACGGCCACGGAACGGAACAAGGTAAGTACCGTTGTCATCAGTATCACCTGCTGACAGATTAGTGCAGGTGACACTGGTAACAGATTTCCTTTAAAGTGTGAGCTACAGCTCCTGGATGGAAGTTCGTCATTGTGGTGACTCTAAAAAGGCAGTTAGCCAGTCTCCCCTGGTAAAGGAGCTTAATAGCCATCATACATTCAACTGGCAAGTGTTAATTTATTTTTTTTATGCAAAACTGAAACCCACACTTAACCCAATAAACTGTGTTATAGTGTGGGTGTAACTTCTCCCGATCCGTGGTCTGGTTCTGTAGATAGACCCGTTATTAGCAGGCATTGCTAATATGTTCATCGCCAGAATTGTGCAATGGAAGCGGGACCCAGTATACCTATCATCCCCGCCTCCATGCCGGGTCCCACCTTCAATGCGGAAAGCCCCCAATGTGACAGGGGGAGGAGAATGTGACAGGGGGAGGAGAATGTGACAGGGGGAGGAGAATGTGACAGGGGGAGGAGAATGTGACAAGGGGGAAGAGAACGTGACAAGGGGGTGTGACAAGGGGGAGGAGGATGTGACAAGGGGGAGGGGCATGTGACAAGGGGGAGGGGACAAGGGGAGGGGCATGTGACAAGGGGGAGGGGACAAGGGGGAGGGGCATGTGACAAGGGGGAGGGGACAAGGGGGAGGGGCATGTGACAAGGGGGAGGGGACAAGGGGGAGGGGCATGTGACAAGGGGGAGGGGAGCGTGACAGGTTGGAGGGGAGCGTGACAGGTTGGAGGGGAGCGTGACAGGTTGGAGGGGAGCGTGACAGGTTGGAGGGGAGCGTGACAGGTTGGAGGGGAGCGTGACAGGTTGGAGGGGAGCGTGACAGGTTGGAGGGGAGCGTGACAGGTTGGAGGGGAGCGTGACAGGTTGGAGGGGAGCGTGACAGGTTGGAGGGGAGCGTGACAGGTTGGAGGGGAGCGTGACAGGTTGGAGGGGAGCGTGACAGGTTGGAGGGGAGCGTGACAGGTTGGAGGGGAGCGTGACAGGTTGGAGGGGAGCGTGACAGGTTGGAGGGGAGCGTGACAGGTTGGAGGGGAGCGTGACAGGTTGGAGGGGAGCGTGACAGGTTGGAGGGGAGCGTGACAGGTTGGAGGGGAGCGTGACAGGTTGGAGGGGAGCGTGACAGGTTGGAGGGGAGCGTGACAGGTTGGAGGGGAGCGTGACAGGTTGGAGGGGAGCGTGACAGGTTGGAGGAGAATGTGACAGGGGAGGGGAATGTGACAAGGGGGAGATGTGAAATAGGCGGTGGGCAGAAAATGGGTAGGTAGATGTGAAATGTAAGCGATTGGACATGAAATGGGGGGGGATTTCACCATTTTTTTTTTTTTATTATATCGCATCGCAACTCGCAATATTTAGACCCAAAATCGCAATCGCACATTTTCCCCATATCGTGCAGCCCTAATATATATCTCAATGGGGGAGATTTATCAAAACCTGTCCAGAGGAAAGGTTGCCGAGTTGCCCATAGCAACCAATCAGATCGCTTATTTAATTTTTCAGAGGCCTTTTCAAAAACGAAAGAAGCGATCCGATTGATTGCTATGGGCAATTCAGCAACTTTTTCTCTGGACAGGTTTTCCCCCAACGTGTATATGTATGTGTGTATGTTCCAGCATCAATTCCAAATGGCTAAAGATATTAACATGAAACTTTGTACACGTTACTAATATGTCAAACCAAAAAATAGCATAGGTATGTGTGTGTATAATATATATATATATTTATTAAGGATCGACCAATATCGATTTTTTAGGGCCGATACCGATAATCTGTCACATTTCAGGCCAATAGCCGATAACTAATACCGATATTCCGGTATAAGTTATCGGCTATTTCAACCCCCCCGGCGGGGCAGAAGCCATTGCAGTTCAATGATTTAAAGCGGGCGCTTTAAATCAATGAACTACAGCGGCTTTTGCGGTGCCAGAGACCGCCGCTGCCCGCTTCATTCCCCCTGCCTGTCCTGGGGTCCTGAGTCTAACCACCTCAGTTGCCCCATCGCCTCCCCCCCCCTCATCCTCTGCCCACATACCGCTGCCTCCCCCCCCCCCAGCCCTGGTGTTATTATTACCTGTTCCCGGGATCCACGATCCTTCTGGCTCGGTCGGCGTCCTGCGCTGTCACTGTGCGCACTGACGGTGATGTCGCGTTGGGGACGTCCCTCGTCAATTGGCAGCGTAGCGCACAGCAACAGCGCAGGAGCCAGAAGAATCACGGACCCCGTAAACAGGTAATTATAACACCGGGGATGGGGGGAGGAGATGGGGCGGCGGCATGTGGCCAGAGGATGGGTGGAGGGCAATGGGGCAGCGGCGGTGATGGTCGTCTCTGGCCGGGGATGTATATTATATATATATCCCGCTGCTGGGGATAGGGGATAAGATGCTAGGGGCGGAGTACCCCTTTAAGGACTCAGACCATTTTTCACCGTAAGGACACAGCCAATTCTTTATTTTTTTGTCTAAGGAAATTTAAACAAAAATCATAATTTAGCAATTTCGTTTTCGTGCTGTACTCTTTAGGTAAAAATTACATGTTTTCTTCATTCTCTGGGTCAATACAATTAAAATCATACCCATGGTTACATACATTTCTATTACTGTACTGCTTTTAAAAGATCTCAAACAATTTTTTTTTACAAAATCAGTATGTTTAACCCCTTAAGGACCGGGGTTTTTTCCGTTTTTGCATTTTCGTTTTTTGCTCCTTGCCTTTAAAAAATCATAACTCTTTCAATTTTGCACCTAAAAATCCATATGATGGCTTATTTTTTGCGCCACCAATTCTACTTTGTAATGACGTCAGTCATTTTGCCCAAAAATCTACGGTGAAACAGAAAAAAAAAATCATTGTGCGACAAAATAAAAAAAATAAAAACGCTGTTTTGTAACTTTTGGGGGCTTCCGTTTCTACGTAGTAAATTTTTCGGTAAAAATGACACTTTCTCTTTATTCTGTAGGTCCATACGGTTAAAATGATACCCTACTTATATAGGTTTGATTTTGTCGTACTTCTGGAAAAAATCATAACTACATGCAGGAAAATTTATACGTTTAAAATTGTCATCTTCTGACCCCTATAACTTTTTTATTTTTCCGTGTATGGGGCGGTATGAGGGCTCATTTTTTACGCCGTGATCTGGAGTTTTTAACGGTACCATTTTTGCATTGTTGGACTTATTGATTCATTTTTTCATGATATAAAAAGTGACCAAAAATGCACTATTTTGGACTTTGGAATTTTTTTGCGCGCACGCCATTGACCGAGCGGTTTAATTAATTATATATTTTTATAATTCGGACATTTCCGCACGCGGTGATACCATATATGTTTATTTTTATTTACACTGTGCTTTTTTTTTTTATTGGAAAAGGGGGGTGATTCAAACTTTTAATAGGGGAGGAGTTAAATGATCTTTATTCACTTTTTTTTTTACTTTTTTTTTTGCAGTGTTATAGGTCCCATAGGGACCTATAACACTGCACACACTGATCATCATTGATCACTGGTTTCTCATAAGAAACCAGTGATCAACGATTCTGCCGCATGACTGCTCAGACGTGGATCTCAGGCACTGAACAGTCATTCGGCGATCGGACAGCGAGGAGGCAGGCTATCCCGAACAGCCCGACTAAGCTAGCCGGCAACTTTCACTTTCGCTTTTAGCCGCACGGCTCAGCTATGAGCGCGCGGCTAAAGGGTTAATAGCGCGCGGCGCCACGATCGGCGCTGCGCGCTATTAGAGGCGGGTCCCGGCTTCACTATGACGCCGGGCCCGCCGTGATATGATGCGGGGTTACTGTGTAACCCCACGTTATATGAGGAGAGCAGGACCAAGGACGTACCGGTACGTCCTTGGTCCTTAAGGGGTTAAAATTGCCCTATTTTGACCATCTCTAACTTTATTTTTCCATATTCAGGGATGTGTGAGAGCTCATTTTTTGCGCCATGATCTGTAGTTTGTTTTGGTACCATGTTTGCATATATGTGACTTTTTGATCACTTTTTATTTAAAAAAAAATATATTTTTTACGCTTACGCTGTTCGCCGTGGGGGATCATTAACACTTTTTTTATAGTTCGGACATTTACACACATAACGATACCAAATATGTTTATGATTTATCTTTTTTTTTTATGCTTTTATGTATTAATATGGGGAAAAGGGGGATTTAAAACTTTATTGGGGAGGGGCTTTTTCACTTTTTTTTTAAACTTTTTTTTTGTCCTCATAGGGACTATTTATAGCAATCATTAGATTGCTAAAACTGGTCAGTGCTATGCATAGCACTGATCATTATTATCAGCAATCTTCTGCCCTGGTCTGCTGGAAGGCAGATCAGTGCAGAAGACCCCGGGAGACGGACGGAGGTAGGTGAAGGGACCTCCGTCCGTCATTTTGGCTGATCTGATCCCCGCCGTGGGCGATCAGATCAGCCATTATAAGTGCCGCACTGCCACAGATGCTGTGATAACGGCACCTGAGGGGTTAATGTCTGACTGCTGACAGCTGCTGGGACCCGCCGGGAATGAAGCGAGCGCGATCGTGTGACAGCCGCGCCGTAAATGTATGGCGCTGTGTGCTAAGTGATCATGTCCTTAAGGGGATATATATATATATATATATATATATATATATATATACATATATATATATACACACACACACACACACACACACATATATTGTGTAACACACAAGCCAGACTGGAGCTAGTAAAGCTGTCAATAACCAATTGATTACGTGTTTGTTGCCAGAAGAGGAGGGTGGCCTCGATTTCTGAAATCACCCAATGGGGCGCTTTACGGGTGTCAGGTGTCATTTTTTCCTCCAGAGGTAGGAATGATTAAAAAAGCAGATGCTGAACCAGCAGAAGTGTGAGGGCCCCCAATAAACAAGATCCTGGGTGGTCTGCTAATTTAATTAAATATACCATATCACTCTTTTATGATGAAGGAATGGCGAACGAATGACATTTACAACCAGGCTGGAGAAAATCAGATGCCAAGAAGACTTCTGGCCTCCATCAACGCTTCTATGTTCAGTAACTTGGGAAATTATAACATTTACTTTGTACTTCCCTCCACACCACAATATAGTTTAGATTATAACAAACACACAAAAAAATGTAAGCACAGTACAGACATACCATATGATAGTGAGCATGTTTCAAGTTGACTTCTCTATAAGTGTAAGCCCTTCTATACCACAACTGCAGTGACAATAAGAAATACATAGTGCCTGATACCTGCTAAAGCTGGTAATGCTTTGTTCCATTCCCACGGCTGGTCATACTCATCAGCAGGCCGGTCATCATCTTGAGGCAACTTGCTTTCTCGCACTTGCAGCCCAACAAGGCTTTCGGAATCGGACTCCACTCCATTACACTCTGGTTCATAAGGTGTGTCATACAATTGAATGTTTTTCTGGGGCTGCTTTTGACTTTCCTGTTTCTGAATATCTGTGCAAAGAAAAAGAAAACATCCTGTTAGTTATTTAATAAAATGATATAACAGAATATCTTGATCTGTGTCTCTTGAAGGTTAGCAAGGCTTTTAATGTAGAGTGTTTAGTGATAAAGAGCATTGCAGAAAAAGCTGTAAATTCCAGTCATTGCTGGTGATTTACTAATACAGTGTAATTCTACAGGCCCTTTGGCATGGCCCAATGAGATCAGCATGCGTTTTCCTAAAATTACACAAAGCTTGATCAATCATGTGGCTGAGCCAAACAATCTCCGTATAGTTTGTGTGGCCCATTAAATTTACCGCTGTAAGCCACATGGCACCTGATTACACAGGGCCATACGGTCGCACAAAATAAGCCAATAGTTAATTGGTCGCTATCCCCTTTAAATTAGGCGATCACTGGAATGCTTATACGTCTGATAATCACCCCATGTATAAGCCCTTAGACTGCAAATACTAAACTGCAACAGTTTTATAAATGTGCCACCTTAATTTAAGTGGCTTGTGCTGTTTGATAAATCTAGGGTATCTGTAGACTGTTTTGCTCTAGTGTGCTCTGTTTAGTCTGGGCCAACTATTAGTTGACTTACACTAGACAAAGTAGGGAGCCAAAAATCATGCCCCCTTTCTGGGCAAGCTGCACCGTCTTGTCAAATCAAACATATTTTCAGCTGAATGTAATTTTTAGATCAAATGATATGTTATGAACAATAAGGAATATATGAACTGAGCTCACAACACAGAGAGGTTGCCCCCAATACACACAATGAAGAGTTATCTTACTAGAAGGAATAATAATGGAGGCTGCCCCAGCAATTTACACTTAGTCTATTTCAGAATGGAAAACTGCAATGAAAACAGAGTAGCCTGAATATATGTTTACTTGATGCAGAAGTCACTTATAGCAACTGTGTAGCAAATAAGTATTCATCTACTGGACCATTAGCATATATATGTGTAGTAGGGTAATAGCAACTGACTGATAGGCGTCCTGCGCTAGAAAAACCAGGAAGGCGGGAGACCTTTGTAGTGGAGCACTCTCTCTGCATCTTAAATTGCTCCTGCTCTTTAAAAACAGCTTTTTGGACAAGACAAGAAGGGTTTAAAGAGCTTAAATCACTTGATGCTGAAGGCTGTCTATAAGGATTATAAATCCCTGCTCCTTTCATGGCAAGTGTAAAAAAATGAAAAGCTTTATCAACACTATGCTCCACAAAAGACAATTGAAGGTTTTCTATGAGCATTTAGAGGGTCAATGAAAGATTGCTAAGCGCCTGCAGCTTACAGAGTCAAGATGGGTCTGAAAGTGTCCCTGCTGTGTTTTTTAATGGATCTAGGCAGCCATTAACTGCAAAGTCTTAAATTAACACCTTGCCCGTGCAGAATGGATGTAAAGAACAGCCATGGAGCGAGCACACATAGGTTTTAATTTGCTGGGACCCTTGCATTTATCTCATGTAATAGGCAGAGCATGGCATTCAAATCAGCCAGGCCATGTGCTTTAAGCTTTTCCTATTTGTAAAGGCACTATTTTCTACATGCTCTCCTTGCCCCCTGTACCGGCTTTATTTTCTTAAAGGATTGTCTTTACTGACAGACGGGGAGTTCAATAAAGCTTATACAAATTCCTGGCTCTGAGCCAAGGCTAGCCAGATAAGAACAATTAAATAAGCATCCGCTCTAATTCTGGCTTACTTTCTCCGATTCCTGATCACAGACGCAGTCACTAGGCCAACACATTAACACGCCTGTTCACATATCTGAATTAAAAAGTAAAAGTGACGCTGTCAATGAGTGACAAAATCATTTTAAAAGCAAGAATGTATCTACATATAGAAATAAAAAAAGTTAACTAGAAGAAAAAAAAACTGTTTTAAAAAGGGACCTTTTTTTGGGGGATATGCAATCACTTTATGATCAATGATCGTGCATATCCACAAATGCTGCATGGGTTGATCATAGGCCCTCAGTATAGTTTACTTTGATGGAGACAATGCATGTCAGGCAGACATTGGTGAGAAAAAAAAGGCCTTTCTTAAGGGGACTCTATTATTAGGGGGACAGACAGGGAGATCTGTCACAAAGACCGGGAGCGTCGAACAGTGTGTTGTCTTCCTGGTGCTCGAGTTCGGCACATCGCGGATCGCGATGACAGGTTGATGGGTGGGGCTGGAGAAGACCCAGCAGTCATGGTACACATTGGCACCAATGACAAAGTAAGAGGTAGGTTGAGTGTCCTTAATGATTTCAGAGACTTAGGCTGCAAGTTTAAGGCAAGGTAGTATTTTCTGAAATATTACCTGTACCACGAGCCACACCAGAGAGGCAGCGGGAGATCAGGGAGGTAAACAAGTGGCTCAGAAGCTGGTGTAGGAAGGAGGGGTTTGGGTTCATGGAGAACTGTGCGAACTTCGCTGTCGTATACCGGCTCTACTGTAGGGATGGGCTGCACCTCAATGGGGAGGGTGCAGCTGTGCTTGGGGAGAAGATGGCTAGAAGGGTGGAGGAGTGTTTAAACTAGGGACTGGCGGGAGGGAACCTACAACGTAGAGGGGGAAGATAGTGTAGATAGAGAGGGGGGACTTCGTAATATACCTCAGGGTGTAGCAGAGGTAGGGGTTAGAATAGTTAATAGAGATAGGCTTCATAGCAAGAAAAATCATACACCATTGCATTGCATGATGACTAATGCCAGAAGTCTGCCCAATAAAACAGAGGAACTGAAGTTGATAATGTCTGAAGAAAATTATGACATAGCGGGTATAACAGAGACTTGGTTGGACGATAGCTGTGACTGGGCGGTCAACATACAGAGATATAGTCTATTCAGGAAGGATCAGAAAAACGGAAAGGGGGAGGAGTTTGTCTTTATGTGAAATCGAGTCTGAATGCCGCACTGCGGGAAGATATATGGGAGGGAAACGATAATGTGGAGTCATTATGGGTAGAAATATATGGAGATAAAAATAAAAAAATTCTGGTAGGGGTTTGTTATAAGCCACCAAACATAATGGAAGAGGCAGAAGATCAATTACTGAGGCAAATAAACAAGGCAGCAAATCAAAATGATCTGATAATAATGGGGGACTTTAACTATCCTGATATAAACTGGGAGACTGAGACATGTGAATCTCATAAAGGAAACAGGTTTCTGACTATAGCTAAAGACAATTATCTGTCCCAAATGGTACAGGGCACGATCAGAGGGGGCGCCCTACTAGACTTAACATTAACCAACAGACCTGACAGAGTAACTAATGTGCAGGTAGAAGGACACCTAGGAAATAGCGATCATAATATAATACATATATTATTTTATATATATACATTATAGCTTGTTCTTCAATAAGGGAATCTCTCGAGGGGCCACAAAAACAATAAACTTTAGGAAGGCAAAGTTCGATCAACTCAGAGAAGCCCTTAACAATATACAATGTGATAATGTCCTCAAAAATATGAATACTGACACTATATGGGAGACTTTTAGAAATATCTTAAATTCTCACTGTAAGATGTATATACCCTATGGGAATAAAAGGGTCAGAAATAACAGAACACCAATATGGATGAATAAAAATGTTAAAGGGGGCAATAAATGACAATAATTAAGCATTTAAACTACTAAAAAACAGGATGGCAGTGAGGAAGCATTAAAAAGCTATAGAGAAAAAAGTTAAAATAAGTAAAATACAGATAAAGGCCGCAAAAATAGAGACAGAAAGACTCATTGCCAAAGAGAGTAAAACTAACCCCAAAATGTTCATTAACTATATAAATAGCAAAAAGGTCAAAAATGAAAGTGCGGGCCCTTTAAAAAATGATGAGGAAGAAATTATAGACGGGGGATAAGGAAAAAGCAAATATACTAAACAAATTCTTCTCCACTGTATTCACAGAGGAAAATGAAATGCCAGGTGAAATACAGCGAGATAAGGTAAACTCCCCAGTACAGGTGACCTGTCTAATCCAGGAAGAAGTACAGTGCCGCCTACAAAAAATAAAAATAGACAAATCACCAGATGGCATTCGCCCCGAGTTCTAAAGGAATTAAGTAATGTAATAGACAGACCTCTAATTTTAATATTCAGGGATGGCAAATGTGGTGCCAATATTTAAAAAGGAGACAAAAGGTGACCCTGGGAATTACAGACCTGTTAGTTTAACCTCTGTTGTATTTAAATTGTTTGGGGGTTTTCTAAGAGATGCTATTTTGGAATATATTGATAAAAATAAATGTATGACTCTACTTCAGAATGGCTTTATGAGGGATCGGTCCTGTCAGACTAACCTGATTAGCTTTTATGAAGAGGTGAGCTCCAGACTGGACCAGGGGCAAATTGCTGGATGTCATATATCTGAATTTTTCCAAAGCATTTGATACGGTGCCACATAAAAGGTTGGTGCATAAAATGAGAGGGATTGGGCTGGGGGAGAATGTGTGCAATTGGGTAAGTAACTGGCTCAGTGATCGGAAACAGAGGGTGGTTATTAATGGTACTTATTCTGTTTGGGTGACTGTAACTAGTGGGGTACCACAGGGGTCTGTCTTGGGTCCTGTTCTATTTAATATATTCATTAATGACCTTGTAGAGGGGTTGAATAATAAAGTAGCAATCTTTGCAGATGACACTAAACTCTGTAAAGCGGTAAACACTATAGAGGACAGTGCACTGTTACAAATGGGTCTGGATAGGTTGTAGGTTTGGGCTGAGAAGTGGCAGATGAGGTTTAACACTGATAAATGTAAGGTTATGCACATGGGGAGGAAAAATCCGTGACGGTGTTATATATTAAATGGGAGAACACTTGGGACTTAGGGGTCTTAGTTAATAGTAAACTTAGCTGTAGTGATCAGTGTGGGGCAGCTGCTGCAAAGGCAAATAAAATCATGAGGTGCAACAATAGGGGAATAGATGCCCACGACAAGGAAATAATTCTACCGCTGTACAAATCACTAGTCAGACCACACATAGAATACTGTGTACAGTACTGGGCACCAGTGTACAAGATAGATGTAGTGGAGCTGGAGAGGGTTGAAAGACGGGCAACCAGAGTAATACGGGGAATGGGAGGACTACAGTACCCAGAAAGATTATCAGAATTGGGGTTAGTTTAGAAAAAAAGAAGACTTATGGGAGACCTAATAACTATGTATAAATATATCAGAGGACAGTACAAAGATCTCTCCCACAATCTATTTATACCCAGGACTGTATCTATAACAAGGGGGCATCCTCTACGTTTAGAGGAAAGAAGGTTTCACAGTGAGACTGTGGAATTCTCTCCCTGAGGAGGTGGTCATGGTGAACTCTGTAAAAGAGTTCAAAAGGGGTCTGGATGCATTTTTGTAGAACAACAACATTGATGGTTATGTATACTAGATATTTAGGGACAGCATGTTGATCCAGAGATTTATTTTGACATATTTGGAGTTGGGAAGGAATTTTTACCTCTAGTATGAGGATTTTTTGCCTTCCTCTGGATCAACTCAGTAGGGACTCATTAGGGATATAGGTTGAACTAGATGGACTCTGGTCTTTTTTTCAACCTTATGAACAATCTTACTATGTTAGTGATTATGCCAGTAAGTGCTACCGCAATGAAGTGACCCCCCCCCCCCATATCTACATAACCAAATATTTGGGTTAAGTAAAAGATTAGTAAAAACTTTACAGGAGGAGGATTAGATACATTCTTTTTGCTTTATTTGGTTAAAAAAAATCATTAAGCTTAAATGGAAAAGGAGCTGGAAAACACTCATGATTTAGTTGCCATCATTAAAATATTTTAATGATGTCATGGCTCTAAAGTCATTAAGTTAAGGGAGAATGGCGGCACAGAACTGTGACTTTCAATTTCCTGTCACTGATCCACAGTTTAATAAACAGGGATGCGATGTTGAATAAACTGACATTTATATTTCTTCATCCTACTTCTCTTGGTACAGTTATTTACGATAAGTTTTTTGTCGGGTTTGATCATGAATTCTCTTTGTAATTTTTGGCAGGTACATTTATCTTGGAGTTGGAAAAAAAAAACACACAATGTTCAATGTCTAGTGCTGCATGGGCTTCAGAACAATCTATGCAGCAGTATTACAAAGTAAGAGAAAATTTAATTTTATCCACTAAGGTCATTAACAGCATCTAAAATAATGTGTTTTATACATTAGCCTAGGAATAATAGAACATACAAGCAGCCAAATGGGACTTGGTGTCAACTGTATAAAAAAAATTTAAAAAGCGTGCGGAAATAAAGGCAAAGAACATAAAGTATTCATCTAATAAAATCCATCTCTAACGTCACACACACAACTGTACACAGAAAGACTAAACAGAGGGACTTTGACAAAATAAGCCAGTCTCCGGTGCAAATAAAAGAAGTTGGCCCCATGGCTAACTATACGTGTAGGGAAGGGCATGGTGAAGGTCTATTGGCAACCAGGGGACATCAATGTAAGTTGTTATTTTGCACATTTTTGATACTTGGTTATTTTTTTATATTTACAAAGGGCTTTGTATTGCAGTATACCAGAATATCTGGGGTTAGGCCATGTTTAGTCGGTTCAGGTAAGCTACATTAGATGGGTATGTTAAAATGACGGGAGTTGAAAGGAGACAAAAAAAATACTGCAGGTCTGTTTTTTTCCTCACCACTCAATTTCTGAAAAACAGAGGACACCAGTCCCTTGTGCTAGCGACCATCCAGGTCTGTTGTATGTTGCTAGAACAGACTCTGCAGCGGAGCTCCATTGTAGATGTGATATAGGCCTTATCCATTGCATGATATACTGTATGGCACAAAATAGCATGCATTGAAGTATATATATTTTTTCTACTTAAGTGTATAAAATACATACATTAAATTGCAGTGTGAAGCCACCCTTATTTTATCCAAGTTCCTCTGTTGGTTCTTTCTGTATACAGGATTTTAACTGTGTGTAAAACTTGAATAAAAGATTTATTAGATGAATACTGGATGTGTGAGGTCTTCTATCCTAACAGCCTCTTTTTCTACATCACTTGTACCTGAGTCATTTTGACATATAATATTGCAACTATGAGTATTATACTAGTAGAGATAGCATGTATCGCACCTGCATTAGCTGTGTCTACACTCACTAAAAACACAAAATAAAAATCTACTTGTCTGTAATCTCTATGAACATCCTGCCTCTGGACTGCTAGATATGCTCCACCTCGGTTTTCTATAGCAGTGTTCATACATAGCCAGAAAATTCCATGTGGATGACAGCTATTTTGTTGCATAAAGGCTGGGCATTTTTTTTTTTAGCACACACAGTACCATTTGCATTATTGAAAAATAATAACACAAAATCGTAAAAAGTTTTGTTAAAAATAGACAAAATATATATAAAAAAAATGCTACAAAACAAACACTACAGCCTTTAAAGGAATTTCATCAATACATCAAGAGAGTGTATTAGAAGATTTTAAATTGTACTGAAAGCCAAGACTGTTGGTTTAGAGCTCCCTGTGAGACACCTCTAGGGATATTGCTAAACACTTTTATGGGAAGTAAAAGAAAAACCTTTATAAATACGGTCACATTGGCATCACTTGCTGCTCCTGACACATAAAAGACTGAATCTAGCAGATGGCATCAAAGGGTAAACGTTGAAGTCTTTGCTCTGAATCCACAAGGAGAAAGGATCCAGACTTCCTGGAGCCCTGAGCTTAGCCTGAATTGCTTTAGGTAATGAAGAGGGGAAAAGACTGAACACTTTGGGCTCTCAATGAATCTTTATGTGTTTAGCATATCCTGAGTTCTTCCTGTAACTTTGACAAGTGGCTTGGAGGGCAGCTGATATGCCCCACCATTGTCTTATCTTGTTTTCACTTTAATGCAAATTTGGAGTTGAGAAGTCTCGCCTCTTAGGTGTGGCTCATGAACTATCCCTTACACTACATCACTGTAATATTTTCCCATCATTGCTATGACATTAGACATGGATAGATAATCCTGTCCATCCCCAGCCAATCTGAAATGCATGGGAATGTGGGCCAGGTAACACCACTCCGTACACTGGGCATGTGTGAGATTACACAATACTGTTCATGATGGCAGGACAAAGACTAAAGGAGCTCATACACATTAGACATGTGTCAGCCAAACTCACAAGGATTTCAACATGACCATGTGACCATCTAATATGCTTGGGGGCCTCCTGACCGATCATGTTGGGGACATATCAATTGGCCGCCTTTCTTACTCTCTGGGAGAGAAGCCTGAAGCTGACCATTCATGTATGGAGGGAATTGGGCCAATGATACGTCTGACAGCTATTACATGTGGAAGGATAGATTAATGGAGTTTTTTAAGGTGGAACTCTCACTTTATACTTTACTGGATTTGCTTTATTATTTTAAAAAACTTATCACAAGGAATTCCAGTGAACTTGGCATCGGACCATCCAAAAAGTCCGATAAGGGAAATATCCATAAAAGAAAATTCCCTGATTTTGAAACTACTTGGCAGCAGGAAAAAATATGTTAACATTTTCTTTTCCACTATACATTTGAGGATTCAAGTTATTTTAATGTATTATAAGGTTATTGTACATACTATACTATGTTGTTGGAAGTTCTGCAGATGATATTTGGACCTTGCAGGTCTGCTACACCCTTAAAGTTCACATGGTCTGTATCAGGAGGTTAGGTAGGGAGACAACCTGTAGTTAATTTTTCCCTTGTATGCAAGGAGTCATAAAATCAGAGCTGCTGTTCCCAAGACTAGACTGGAGCTCTACATGGCTGCTTTATGAATCACTAGTGTTTAGACTGCAGATAAATCACCTTCTGTATACGTACAACCTGTCAGTTGTGCTTTTGTCATCGGCCAAGCTGTATATACATAAGATCCGATAACTGGATTAGTGACAGAGTGGTATTAGAATATGAATGATACCACATGACTTCTTCATATCCGCACTTACTGCATATCAGTTGTCATCAGCTCAATTTCTTGTTCCCTGTTGGCATGTATGATTCTAGGCTGGACCATACCTGTGGGCAGAATTCTAACTTTGTTGGCTTGGCATATTCTGACATCTGGATTCAATAAAAGTCTAGGTTTTGTTTTAATGCTCTTCTACTTGAACACTGATACCAGACAGATGAGTCCCAGGCTAAAGTGTTTGCTGCAGTGCTGGCCAAAAAGCTGTGTTTTGCTGTAAGCACTTACAGTCTAAGGCAGGCAAGCTCATTAGACTTTTATTGGTTCCTTGTGCTGCTGCCCAAGGACAAAAACTGCAGTTCACACGGGATGCTATCCACACAGATGGATGCAACAGTAGCCAAAAACCAGACTGTACATGTAAATCAGGCTGCGGGTGAATGAGGCAGGGATCCCAATTATGATGATCCAACCATCTGCCTCTGCTTTTGTAAAAGCCAATGAAGAAAAATAGCAGCTGAAGTATAACTCTGAAATGGAACAGACGAAAAGTGACTGCCACAAACTGCACCGTGCCTGAAGCATATGGGTGGAGGGAGATAAGCGGAGCTATCCATCACTGGTGCCTGGCTGCAACAATGGGACAAAGCTGAACGTAAACAAACTGCAACTGTATTGTCCTGGTGATAACATCATGCATTTCTAGGAGAAATGGACCACGCAAAAACGTAACAGCTATTTGTGCAAGGTGAACTGAGGAAGCCTGGCACAGATACATCACAGGTGACACCGTTCACCATGCCTGGCTGGAAAAGGTAGAAATCTGCTTACCTAAAATAAGAGGGGAACCACTTAGTTTACTCAAAGGCTTAAATGGGCACTGTCATCAACATTATTTTTTGATATGTTGTAGTACATATATACTACAACATATCTCTAATATATTTTAATTATTATTTTTTTATTAACATGTTCTAATTTATGTTTGAAAACAGGCCACTAGGGGTCTCCCTCCTAGTAGCCGGCTGCAGGCTGGCGTGACGTCACGCCTGAAAAAGGACTGATGCGGCCGGGCATCGGTCCTTTTTCATTCAGCCTGCGCTCGCTCCCTGCCTGCCTGTCAATCAGACAGGTGGGAGCGAGCGCATTGGCTCCCTGGCCTGATACGCCGGCCCCGCCTTCCGCACATGGAGCCGCCGCTGCTGGACTCTGCAGTACGTATATGAGAGTGGGGATCATGGTTTTAACAACGGGGGGTGGGGGGAGGCAACATAGTAGTCTGCCAGCATTTATTGTTTTCAACATGGGGTGCCTCCAGCTGTTTTACCACTGCAACTCCCAGCATGCCCCGACAGACAATAGTTGTCAGGGCAAGCTGGGGGTTGTAGTGGTGAAACAGCTGGAGGCACCCTGTATAGATTAAGTAAGGGCGGAAGTCCCCCCCAGCAGGCATCAGTGACATGGTGCCTGCTGGGGAAGTCTACCTGGTAGTGAGCACACTACCAGGCAGACAAAAAGGTATTTTTAATATAGTAAAAAAAATTATTAAAAGCAGGGAGGGGGTTAGGGATAGATGGGCAATAGGCAGGGACAGAAAAAAAAAAAAAAAAAAAAAGATGGTGGGAGCTACCCTTTAAATGAGTTTTCCTTATTTATACATACATACATGTATGCATAGGTTCTACCTTACTGAAATTTATTTTATAGAATTATTTCAGTAAAACTACAAGAGGCTTATAGTCTGTTTTTATCCACGCAGTTTGCAATGGCAATTGAACAGGACAATTCTGCAATATCTTGCACTGTGGCTACAAAATGTACGTTTTTTGCTGAAAAGAATGACCTGCTAAAGATTAAACCATTGAAGAGGTTGCAGTGCTTGGATGAGCAATTTTACAATGTATATGATGTGCTTTGAATAAGTGGTCTGTAAAACAGATACTTTTGAAGATGTGTTCCATTTTTAAATATGCATCAAAGGCCCGACTCACCAAGAGTATTATGAAACTGATATGACTATACACACTTGGTTTGTGAGATATCAAAGAAATGTCAGAGATAAGTGCAGCCATTCTAAACAGGAGGAAAGGGTGGCCATGTTATGAGTCGTATGCGATGACATTCTACTACTGGTAAGAAACATGTTGTGGGCTGGTTACTGTGTAGTCCAAGCTTGAGTGGATGGTGGATACAAAATGACTAGGAAGCACATCAGTCATCATTTGTGCTTGCAGATACCCAGTAAACACCGGTGCTGCACTTTACATGGGACATAATGCAGTTGGAAAAGTTTGTGAGAACCTGCCCTCAAGTGTTGACACTTCAAGGGTGACCTAGTGTGATAAGATCAGTCACTGAACTCCAGGCAAGGAAAAAAATGGTTAAAAAGTCCACAAAATCCCATTATATGGAAACGATAACCAGTTTAATTATGTACTTAAAGTTTAGACTCTATTTTGGCCAGCCTAAGACATAATATGGCACCAATAAACTTCTATGGGACTCTGGAGTAATTCTGCATTCCTTTCCTTTTTACTTGGAAGCATAGGTTTTTGTCCCATCAGATTCCGTATGAAATTGACAGAAGACAACTGTGACATGTTCTTATTGGCGATATTCACAACTAGAAGCAATATGGTACACTATATGGCAGCACAGGTACAAGCGACTGCGTGTGCTTCTGTGTGTACATGGTTCTGCTTAATACATGAGGCCTAAATGTATATTGTCAGGAATTGTATCTAGATATAAATGTACTTCTAATAGAAAATTTTATGGGATGACAGTAGGTAGGATCTGACCCATGCTAGTCTTGAGTTCAGTACACTATGCTAGAAATTGTATACCATAATATAGATATTGCACTAAACTATCATTAGAAAGCTCTAATTCAGAATGTATGGAAATAAACAGCAAGAGTTAAGATGCTTGGTGAACACACAGATCTTGGCTTATCAACAATAATGTATGCATGAGAAGACGACCAGGGCTAGACAAATGCTATTGGAACACCACCAGCAGAGTGCACATCAATTTCACACAGGGAGTGAAGAGCCAGAAGAAGCAGCCATTAGCTTTCATATTTTATAAGAACAACATGGATCACAATAGTTTTCATACAATGACGTGATGCTGGGTGACAGTAGCAACAATATCTTCAGGACAACTCACTGGTAAATGAGGGAGCAGCAGTTGTCAGATCAAGGAGGGTGTCAAAAAGACAAAACCATGCTGTTTGCACTCCTTCTTTACTTCTAAAGGGTGGATGGCATCAGATAGAATACCACAGGCTAAACCTGGCACCTTGCACAACTTCCACAACAGGCTTTGGGCTTGAATTCATTTCGTCAGGTGAGCTTGATTTCACAGCCACGAGCCGTGTTTGAAGTGTGCCCAGCAGAATACACAGGCTCAAAGTGCCGTCTTCTGACTATAGATTATCAGTCATGTTGTGCTGTGTGCTCAAACTCCAGCTGGTTTAAGGTAGAAGCCGATTCTGTATGCAGACAACTACAAGGATCTCCGCTTACAAAGTTTTAACAAGGGGAGCTGGAGGTCATAGGAATAAAACAAGTCTATAGAAAAACTAGAATAGATGCAAGGCTAGTGTATTTTATGTATGTGCTCTTTGTAGAGAAAAGCATATTTAACACTTTGTCCTAACTGACTACCATGGAGAATACACAACTGGTAATATTACTGACATACTGGTTGTTTACATTGGCATCATGGATAATGCAAAAAAGACATTTACAGAACCAGTAAGTTCTGATAGGACGGGCACTTGACAGGCTGATGGAAATAACTGGCTGTTTCCATTAGCCTTATACATACTGAATGGAGTGTAAGAGAACATGTCTCTGACCACTGCTCCAAACTGTTTCCCAATTACCGGGCAATAAGGAAAAATGGGAGGAGTCAGAACCACACAATGTCCATGGCAGAAAATCACCTTTATGGTAGGGTCACACGTATCGCATCCTCAGTGTTTTTCATGGTGTAGACGTGCAGACGCTAGTCAGTAGAGTGAGCTTTAGTGACTGGCGTCAGCGCTTCTGCAGTGTGAAATACGCTGTGGGCGCACTACATGTGACTCTATCCATAAACAACAATCTTATGGTTGACAGCTACTTGCTATTTAGCTTGGATGACTTATCTATACTTCACTTGGGTACAGGTATGGTCAAGGACTGCAGCTTTGTTGGGATAACTTCCCTTATAGCATGGCCAAACCTTAGTAATGGGATAGGGGTGAGTCTGGAATTCACATTTACTGGACTGCACGCTTTGGTTTGACGATCCTCCAATAGAACACAATAAGCATTGAAATATTAATGAAAATTTGCACATTAAAGAGGTTTTCCATTCAATAAAATATATTGATTTTAATTTAAACTTAGCAAAATAAAGTGTTTGCACTAATGTACCTCTTACATGTCATTTCACATCATCTCATACACCAACCTCAACAACAGCCAAAAGTAATGTACTTTAGAGAGTATATGAAGGCTAAAAACAGCCAGTGCACATGCTACAACTATACAACCTAGTGCACCTACAACAAGCCATTCACCTTCTCTTCTGAGATGACAAGTCATAGACCACATGAAGAATGGGGCTTGGCAATTGCTTGGTCTACCTCTAGATACCATAGTGTGGGAAGGTGTTTGGAAATGAAGAGTAGCATATGTATGCTGCAATAGGTTTGAGAATAAGACTGATGGTTGGAGAAAGTGGTCCAAGGGAATGATGAATATATATTTTGGACTGGTACCAAAATTCCAAATCTTAAGTTTTCCTGACCACCACAGGAAGCAATGGGAATAAAAATGTTTTAAAACATGAGAGCGTGCAAAGCATTATAATCCAAATTTTATGGTTTTAAAAAACGAAGGCTAGGTTCAGACTACGGAATCTCCGGGCAGAAATTTCCGCCCGGAGATTCTGAGTGCGGCCAGCGCTGACTGAATCAGCCGGCGCTAGGACCGCGGGGACACTGCAGTGTCTAATAGACTGCAATGTGTTCTGCGAGTATTTCCGCCTGAAGAAAGAGCAACCCCATTCTTCAGGCGGAAATTTCCAAGCGGATTTTCCGTTCACAAATTCCGAAGTGTGAATTTGTGAACTGAAATCCATTCACTACACTATACATTTTAGCAAGCAGAATTTTCGCCTGCAATTTCAAAGAGGAATTGCAGGCGGAAATTCCGTAGTCTGAACCTAGCCTAATAGATCACTTGCAGTTCTGTAATAGTACCAAATACAATGATACATGTGCTAGTTATTTAGTGATGCTAATTCTATTACCTCTCACAAGAGTATAATACGGCCACGTGTCTGCTTCTGTAGTATGGACCAAGCCTAGAAACCTAGGATCCATGATCCTTTTAGTTGAGGTCTTTGGACTCATGACTGGGCCAAAACTTGCATCTGTGCTATGAACACAAAGATGTATGTTTATGTGAAACCAGCCTTAAAGGGGTACTCCACCCCTAGACATCTTATCCTCTATCCAAAGGATAGGGGATAAGATGTCTGATTGCGTGGGTCCCGCTGCTGGGGACCCCCACAATATAGCATGCGGCACCCACCTGTTTCTGCTCTGGAAGTGCTGGAGGGTCTGGGTCCCGAACACGGAAAAAGATCGTGACGTCACGACTCCACACCCGTGTGACGTCACGCCCCGCCCCGCCGTCTCAATGCAAGTTTATGGGAGGGGGTGTGACGTGTCAGGATATTCAAAAAGAAAAGAACTTCCTGTAGAGCATACAACAGCTGATAAGTACAGGAAGGATTAAGATTTTTTTATAGAAGAAATTTACATATCTGTTTAATTTTCTGGCACCTGTTGAATAAAAAAAAAATGTTTTCCAGGGGAGTACCCCTTTAAGGAAATCGTTCATATAATGTAGAAACTGTTGTTGTTGGGGTTGTTTTACAATGTAAAAGATCTCTTTCTGATAAGATATTCTTCATAGGTATGGAAACAAATGGGTTAAACCAGCAAGGAAAGCCTTTACTCTACATAGAGAACTGGGTGTTACATGGGTGAATGGGTAATGAGCCTGTCACATCAATCTGCTTTCACCACATCGCTCCTGATATTTAATGGAACACTTTGTGGTTTACCAAGTTATAACCAGATCAAATATTGTCCACTGTGACAACAGGGGGAGATTTATCAAACAATTTTGGATTGGTTTTTCCCATCTAAATTTGTTGCACAGAAAGTCGCAGTCTAAATATGTGCGACTTTTCTGTGACTTTTGCTTTAGAGGATTTTTAGAACATGATGCATTCTAGTCTATTTTAGACGGAAAAATGCATTGGTGCTGAATTTATCAAAAGTGACTTTTCAGCAACAAAGAATGCCGAAATGTCAGACCATGCTGGAGCAGGTATAAATACAGACTAAAGTATAGATCACGAAGTCCGTGCACAGAATTTATCAAGAGTCGTGTGCCTTTTGATAAATTAGGCGCACAATAGACCAGCCTAACCCTCTGTAGTTTGGTCTATATAGACGCGGGACATAGCCAGCTTTGATAAATCTCCCTCAATGACTCAAAAGTGCTCTGCATGACAGCCATGAGAAGGCACGCGTAAGGAGAGTAGAGCGTGTCAGTGTTACTGGCACAGGAAAGGGACAGCCAGCTATTCCAAAATGAATGCTCTGCATTCTACAAATTCTGTGCAAAAATAGAGGCAATAAGAATGTGGAGCTAGGCTACGGAATAAAAAAAAAAGCCTATTTTAGTTCAATTTTAGTCGCATTGGCCCTCACCTATCACTATTAGTAAACTTCTAAGGCGTAAGCAACACACGTGTCTACATTTCAAATGAATCTACATTGAACTCACTGAAGTTCAGTCGTAGAAAGCAGATGACTTGAAGTTGTATTGATTTCCATTGGCTGGGCTGCCATACTTTTGTTTGATGATCCTCTGATACAGAGCCACCCGATCAGTGGATCAATGGTTATGATATTAAATTACTACAGCTAAACAGAACTAAAATGGATAAACATATTCCGTAAGGCGAAATTTATGATCACGTTAATATTCAAAGACAGACATAACATACATCATGCTATTTCAGACTGTTCAGTCATGAGTAACAATGGTGTCTAGCATAGAAGCCTTTTTGGTGGTCATATTGTCTGCTCTATACAGGTGCTGAAAAGGAAACACTGTCACAGCACTAGGGAACAAAAGCTGCATTGTCATTCCCAGATCACCATTCACATTAAAAGTCACAAGTAAACGGCACAGGCTATAGCTGACGTGATTCAGATAGGAACTCTTCATTACAGCATAAAAACAATGGGGGAGATTTATCAAAACCTGTGCAAAGGAAAAGTTGCCCAGATGCCCATAGCAACCAATCAGCTCACTTCTTTCATTTTTAACAAGGCCTCTATAAAATGGAAGAAGCAATCTGATTGGTTGCTATGGGCACCTGGGCAACTTTTCCTTTGCACAGGTTTTGATAAATTTCTCCCAATAGTCCCACAGGTTGTTGACATGATATTTTTGTTTAACCTCAGTGAAACTACAACTTGAACCAGGCCCCCTTCCTTCTCTCCATCTTGCCTGGCCTGGCTGATACTCATAAACAGCTGGCTAGACATCAGGCACTATGGTCAGAGTTTGCATCATCTTCCGATTCCAGAGACCTTCATCTCTCAATCGCACCAGCCCTCACATAGACCCCTTCTATCATCCTATCACCGATGGTTGGTCCCGGCGCCTTGGGGTGACGTGTGTGCTCCATGAGGTAAGCACTCTCTCTTGTATGTGTACTGCTTTACTTTTCTTTTCCCTTTTCTCCCCCTCTTCCTCTCCTTTCTCCCTACATTCTTGTCTTTCCCTTCTCTTTTTTATCTTTTCTGTCTCACCCCTGTGTTCTCCCTTCCCCTCCCTTTGCTGACGAGGTCTCTCCTGAGATGCAATTAGCCTACTGTTTTGTTAATGACCTTGTCTTTACTTTTGTCATGTACGGAATAGACACCTGCGTTTGTGTTCATTCTGACCTTATCCCAGTACTAATGATACTGGTACATTTGTTAAAACCTTCAATAAAATCCTACTTTAAAAATAAAATTACAAAAATTGCCCAAGAAAGAACCTACAGATCTTGAAAGGCCATGTACTATAAACATAATTTTTAACTTGCGATTTCAAGCGATACAACCCACCATGCTTCATAGTTTAAAAAAAATAGAGAAATGCTACAGCAAAGGTGCTGACAAGCTACAAATGCACAAACTGACAGGTCTGAACTAACAAGCCATCGGTTACCTATGGTCACAAAATGGCAGTCAGTAGCAACGTGCCCCAGCATTTGTCCAACCTTACCAAAGCTGATGCTGGCACTGCTCGACATTTATATATATATATATATATATATATATATATATATATATATATAACGCAAAAGGCTAAAGTACTAAAGTACTGAATGTATGCAAATGCTTTTTGTTTGCCTGGAAATGATCTGACATTATTATTATTTATTTTTAGAGCACCCTTGGTTTTATGGTGCTATAGATATGATAAGGGGTTAAAATACACAAACACGTGCAATAGCTGAGATTTATCAAACTAGGTGCAGAGGAAAAGTTGCCCAGAGGAACCAATCAGATCACTTCTTTTATTTTTTAGAGGCCTTTTCAAAAAACTAAAGCAGCAATCTGATTGGTTGCTATGGGCAAATGATCAATTTTTCCTCTGCACAGGTTTTGATAAATATTTCCCAATGAGAGAGATCACAGAGACCAATGCATTAAAGTGTACCTGTCATCTACAAAAACCTTTTATATAATGTAGATAATACCATTATATGTATATTTCCAATATACATTGGTTAAAAATTGTGTATATTTTGGGGTGAAATAATGCTGTCCCTGCAGCTATTACCTGTGTGTCTCTATGATGACTCCAAAAAAGGAGGTGAGGTTAGGACAAGCAGGGCTCTGTGCAGACTCGTGGATTGTCAATCTTCCTGATGCGTGAGCCGGGAGCATGTTATAGAGCCTCAGTGCACACTGTCCTTGCTTCTTCTTACTGCACAGAGCCCTGCTTGTCCTCCCATACTCCCTGTATCTGGACTCTTCATAGAGACACACAGGCAATAGCTGCAGGGACAAAAATATGCACATTTTTTAACCAATGTATATTACAAATATACATATAATAGTATTATCTAAATGATATAAAAAGTTTTGTTGACGACAGGTACACTTTAAACATTTTGCTGGACTTCTGTAAATGGAGAGAATTATTGGAGCTCACATGGTATTTATATGTGGACATACGCATTGAATAGTCTGTTCAACACTTACGGTCTATTCACAAGGTAGAATTTCTGCTTGCGGAATTTCCGCCTCAAATTAGAGCCCATAGACTTCTATGGGATTCCACACTCCCATTAAAGTGGTACTCCGGTGAAAACCTTTTTTCTTTTAAATCAACTGGTGGCAGAAAGTTAAACATATTTGTAAATTACTTCTATTAAAAAATCTTAATCCTTCCAGTACTTATTAGCTGCTGAATGCTACAGAGGAAATTCCATTCTTTTTGGAACACTGATGACATCACAAGCACAGTGCTCTCTGCTGACATCTCTGTCCATTTTAGCAACCATGCATAGCAGATGTATGCTAAGGGCAGCATGGTGGCTCAGTGGTTAGCACTACTGCCTTGCAGGGCTGGGGACTTGGGTTCAAATCCCACTAAGGACAACAATAAATAAAGCGTTATTAATATAATAACATCAGCAGAGAGCATTCCAAAAAAGAAAAGAATTTCCTTTGTAGTATTCAGCAGCTAATAAGTACAGGAAGGATTAAGATTTTTTAATAGAAGTAATTTACAAATATGTTTAACTTTCTGCCACCAGTTAATTTAAAAGAAAAAAGGTTTTCACCGGAGTACCCCTTTAACACTTCTGAATTTCCGAAAATTGGTGCGGAAATTCTGCAAGCGTAATTTCAGAACGTTGAATAGGAGTGCAGAATCCCATAGAAGTCTATGGGTTTAATTTGAGGCAAAATTCTGCTAGCGGAAATTCTGCCGTGTTAATAGACCCTTACTTGTCAGCCAGTTGCTATCTCTCCAGATTTGCCTATACACAGGAAATGTTGCCTATGCAAAGTTAATCAATGAAACATATATAGATCAAAACAAGTAAAAGATCAGTAAAAGTATTTACAGACAGATTCTTTTTATCTAAAATGTAACTATGTAGCTAAAATCAATATTACCATTTAAAAAGACATTTTAGAGTAGGGGCTTTCAGGACGTGGGTCTAAAAATGACCACCACTCCCCAAAGCAGTCATAACAGGTTCCTCCACCCCATCTTCCACTGCTCAGGGCAGTAACACACCTTTAAAAGGACAACTGCAGCTTTATAAACACTTATCCCCTATCCAAAGGATAGGGGATAAGTGTCTGATCGCGGGTAGTCCGATCGATGGGACCCCTGCGATCTCTTGAATGGGTCCACGCATTAGCGCTCAGTGAGAGCGGCTAATGCGCGTTGCGACCTAGAGAGGTTGACTGTTATGCCCCCTCCCCATACAGTTCTATGGGAGAAGCGGGGAGGCACGAACGCTGCATCCCGCCTCTCCCATAGAACTACATGGAGGAGGAGTGTAGGCAGCAACGTCATCCTGCGGCCGGAACCCCTCCTGCACGGGAGAGCCGTGGCAGAGCCAGGGGCCCGTGCAGGAGATTGCGGGGGGGGGGGGGGGGGGGTCCCAGCATTCGGACCCCCCGCGATCAAACACTTATCCCCTAGGGGATAAATTTTTTCAGATGCAGAAAGCCTTTAAGGGGTACTCCAGTGGAAAAAAAACATTTTTATCAAATGGTGCCAGAAAGTTAAAAAGATTTGTAAATTACTTCAATAAAAAATCTTAACTCTTTCAGTACTTATCAGCTGCTGTATGCTCCACAGGAAGTTCTTTTCTTTTTGAATTTATTTTTTGTCTGACAACAGTGCTCATAGCAGGAGAAGTTTGCTATGGGTATTTTCTGCTCTGGACAGTTCCTGACATGGACAGAGGTGTCATCAGAAAACCCTGTGGTCAGACAGAAAATAAATTCAAAAAGAAAATAACTTCCTCTGGAACATACAGCAGCTGATAAGTAATAAAAAATCTGTTTATCTTTCTGGCACCAGTTGATTTAAAAAAAAATATATTATAATAATTCCACGGTGGTACCAATTTAACCCCTTCCCTCCTCAGGATGTATGTGTACATCCTGGGAAGGGGGGAGCAGCAATAAAGCGGAAATGTGACATCATCCCGCTCTGTACCACGTGTCCCCCGGCTGAAATCAACAGCTAATAGTCTGCAGTGGCGATCGCCGCTGCAAGGCTATTAACCCTTTAGATCCTGCGATCAAAGTTGATCGTGGGACCTAAAGCTGGAAACTTGGGGCAATCGCACGGTCCCGATCACCTTAACTGATGGACGGAGAAAGGGTCCTAACCTTCTTCTGTGCCGTCGGATCTGCTTTGTGTTGCTTTAGCCTGCTTTGGCAGGCTAGAGCAACAGACCACAGATAACACTGATCAACGCTGTATAATAGCATAGCATTGATCAGTGAAAAAAACAAAAAAAAAAAACACAGTAGTAGTAAATGTTCATAACCCCCTCCAAACCCCCTTCAAAGTTTGAATCACCCCCCTCCCTTTTTTCCTACTTTATAAATAAAAAAATTTGTAAAAAAAAAAAAAGTTAAATAAACATATGTGGGATCATCGCGTGCCTGAATGTCTGAATTAATAAAATATAGTGTTTATTAAACCGCACGGTAAATGTCCAGAATTGTACATTTTTGGTCACTTCATTTAGTAGAAAAAAAAATACATAAAAAGTGATCAAAACAACTAATAAAAGCAATAATGGCACCATTAAAAACTACAGATCATGGTGCAAAAATTGAACCCTCGTACAGCCCTATATGCGAAAAAAAAAAAAAAGTTATAGGGGTCAGAAGGGAACAATTACTACAAGCCTACTAATTCTCTTACAAAAAGTTATACTTTTTTTTTTTACTAGCAAAATAAAACAAAACCTATACAAATTGGGTATTGTAATCGTATGGACCTACAGAATGAAGATAATGTGTAATTTTTACTGAAAAGTACACTACGTAGAACCGCCACCCCCTAAAAGTTGCATAATTGCATTTTTTTCCAATTTTTCCCCACAAATTTTTTTTCTTTTTTACTTCACCATACATTTTGTGGCAAAATGAGTGATGTCATTACAAAGTACAATAAGTCCCGCAAACAAGCAGCCCTATAGATTAAAAACTGAGTTATGGATTTTAAAAGATGAGGAAAAAAAAAATCTCTGCGTCAGTAAGGGGTTAAGATAGATAACTATGCTCACATGGCCGAGCATTCTTATTTCAATCTTATGCACGCATGAGATTACTATTAAAAAGGAGGATTCCAACCAAAACAATCATTTTGTTGGGTAAAATTTTATACCAAATGATAATTTTAGCCAATTGAAGACAGACTGCCATCTGGAAAAATATATAGATCTTTCATCCATGAACAATCTTTTAGGAAAGATCTTAAGACATTCCCAGAAAGATCATTTATCCTTCTCCAGGTGTCGCTGATCATGTGTAAGCAGGTTAAACAACAGAATTGACTCAAATGTGTATAGCTTCCCCTGCAAAACAATTATTCATTGGTTTGTTCGATGGTTGTTTAAACATCAAACCTATTTCTAATGTGTATAGCCAACTTAGAGGGGAACTATAAAGTTGTTCCAGTGGCAGGATACATGTTTAAACTATCGCTCGCCAACTCTGTAGCCCATTGTTGAAGTTAACAGTCTACATAATTGCCAGAAGTCCCATGCAAGTACGGGACTTATTTAAAAACTGGAGCGAAGTCAAGAAAGCAACAGAAGCTGCAATCACCATCCAGGTGTTTATTGTATATCAGTCGTGCTAGCGACATTGAGAAGCACCGCCTATTGAGCGACGCCACCACTTATAGGCCTCTACCAGGGAATCCAACTAAAAAAAACTGTAGATCAGCTCAGGAGTTTTCTCCGTATAAATTGTGAAAAAGGCATCATTTCTAAAAAAAAAAAAAAAAAAACTGCTGAAAAACTCCTACCTGATGCTCCACGCCACCCTAGGTGGTATTATCTGCCTGAGGTGCACAAGTCGCAGAGCCGACCCCCAGGGTGTCCCATTGAGCGGGGATCGGCTCTGCGACCGAATACCTTCCGAAGTACCTAGAGTGGTTACTTAAACCACTTCTGCCTTCCACCCCTACGTACATTAAAGACACGGGAACTTTACTGACGGCACTCACTGACTTCCACTGGCATGAAAAATACCGACTCACGTCAGTGGACGTCGAGAGCCTGTACACCCGCATCCCCCACGATGCGGAGTACAGGCTGTCCGTGAGTTTTTGTCTGAAACAGACAAGACTGACCAGTTTGTGTCATTTGTCTGTGATGCTTTGTATTTCATCCTCACCCATAATGAATTCAAAGACAGCGAGGATTGGTACAGGCAGCATACCGGCACGGCCATGGGCACGCCTGTCTCCTGCACTTCTGCCAATTTATTCCTCGCAGTCTTTGAACGCAAGTATGTCTTTTCACCCTCGAACCCCTTCTGTATATTAAGACCTTTTTACATACTTGCTGTGTGGGATTCTACATAAGAGGACTTTCATAGGTTTGTCGACTACCTCAACCAGTCCAACAATGTAAACATGCTGTTCACCGCAGTGTTTGGGGGTCATGAGCTCGATTTTCTTGATGCTAAACTAAATTGCATTTTAAGAGCTCACACCCCCTACACGTGAAGAAGAGCATTCCTTATTCTCAATTTCTCCATCTTCGCAGGATCAATAGTGAAGACATGGTTTTAGAAAGTCAGGCCCAAGATCTTAAAAAACGCCTCTTGGCACGCCAGTATCCAGCAAACATCATTGATGCTTCCCTCCAACGGGTCAGACAGATGAACAGATCTGACCTCTTGAGGGGCAGATATAAATGTACTGAATCCCCTAAACGCTTCTGTTTCTCCCTTTAAAATTCCAATATGAACCAATGCGTGGCTAGTGCCATACAACGCCATTGGTTCATCCTGGAATCCGACCAAGACTTACATGACATTGCCCAGTACCCTCCCCTGATTACCTATAGAAAAAACGTTACTATGGGAGAAAAACATCTCCCAGCCAAGAATTGGTTAACCAATCCCCTTAAAAGGTAATTACCCCTGTAAAACTTGCCCTCACTGTAGGTATATGTCCACTGGGGATACCTTTATTTTGGGTGGATGGCACCATCGGGTTAAAGAATTTATTACTTGTAGGTCAACCTACATAGTTTATGCACTATTATGCCCCTGTGGTCGGTTGTATGTGGGCAAGACCATTAGGCAGCTCCAGGTGCGGTTCCGGGAGCATACCCGCTCCATTCGAACCGGACTTGGGGCTCCCAGGTTTATTGCCCACATGAATCAGGCACACAACGGAAATCATGATCATCTTAAATTTTTGGGCCTAGAGAGAATACGACCATTAACGAATGGAGGAGACAGGGGTAAACCCCTCCTCCAGCGAGAAGCCTGCTGGATTGTGCGCCTAAACGCCACCGGTAATGCTGGCCTGAATGACCGGAACGAGTTTGGTGCATTTTTATAATTTTCCAATTGCACTCACAATGTATTTTGTGTTGTTTTCGTTTGCATTATATTGTAATTATCATTGTTTACTATTTATAGTCGTTATGTTGTATGTTGTTGCCGGCGTTCCCGTCACGTGGCCGATCACATGACTAGAACGCTCACCAAGTTGCTAGGCGACTATCCGACGTCGCCCTTATGTATAGGAGAGCGGCGCCGGAAGTCGTCATTCTGGCTAGAGGAAGTGCGCTCAGACGCACGAAACAACTTGTTCCGGGCCCCCGGCCTCCACCCAGCTCCCCTGCCTGTACCACCGCTAGCATGACAGGTATGCATGGATGGTGAGTGCAGCTTCTGTTGCTTTTTTGACTTCCCTTCATGCTCTCAGCTTTGATTCGCCCCTCCGCTACAGGCTGTATGTGAGTCCCGTCCTGTGGGTGGCTACACGTTATAGAGACTGCCTAGTTCCGTATGTGCCGGCACTTTGTTCTTCTTCTGCTTAGCATTTTAAAACTGGGCTTCTAGCAGTTTTAACATGTATCAAGCCACAACAACAACAACTTTGGGTTTAAAGGGGTACTCAGGTGGAAAACCTTTCTTTTTAAATCAACTGATGCCACAAAGAAACAGAGGGAGTTCTTTTTGAATTTCCTTTCTGTCTGACCACAATGCCCTCTGCTGACACCTCTGTCCATGTCAGGAACTGTCCAGAGCAGTAGCAAAACCCCATAGAAAACCTATTCTGCTCTGGACATTTCTTAAAATGGACAGAGGTGTCAGCAGAGAGCACTGTGGTCGTGACCGAAAATAAATCCAAAAAGAAAATAATTTCCTCTGTACTATACAGCTGCTAATAAGTACTGGAAGGATTAAGAATTTTTAACAGAAGTAATTTACAAAACTGTTTAACTTTCTGGCACCAGTTGATTAAAAAAAAAAAAAGTTTTCCAACGGAGTACCCCTTTAATTCGCCCCCACTATACCCAATATACAAGGTTTTACTGCAGGTCAACCAGAGAAAAAAAATGTATAGCCTCTATTGCTAATATGGTAATCGCCGGCTTTGCACAATATAGGCGGGACCCAGCATACCAGCCATCTTCCCCTCTGCTCCAACATGCCCGCCCAGCTCGTGCTCACATGGGCAAAGGGGATCTCATGAATATGCATAAGGGGGTCAGGAATATCGAAGCAGAGGGGAAATATGTTTGTGATTTTTTTTTTTTTTTAAAGGCACATTTTCTGCCGTAAAAAAATAAATAAAATAAAAATAAATTGGTTGCAGCCGTCCTTAAAGTGTACCTGTCATTAACAAAAACTTTTTATATAATGTAGATAATATCATCATATGTATATTTGTAATATATATATATATATATATATATATATATATATATATGTTCACATTTTTTTTGGGGGGTGAAAAAATGCTGTCCCTGCAGCTATTGCCAGAACAAGCAGGGCCCTGTGCAGACTCCTGACTTGTCAATCATCCCGATGTGTGCGGCGGGAGAGTGTCAGAGCATCAGGGCACAGAGCCCTGCTTGTCCTCAGTGCACACAGAGCCCTGCTTGTCCACCCATACATCCTGTATTTGGTCTCCTCACAGACAGTCAGTAGCTGCAGGGACAAAAATATACAAATTTTTTAACCAATGTATATTTCAAATATACATATAATGATATTATCTACATCATATAAAAGGTTTTGGCCAGACCCAAGGTCCAAAATTTTGGACCATAAAAATGGTATTAATGGATGATTATTATTTTTTTTCAACACTTCTAGTGCCATACTTCATATAAATGCTATTTGCACCCATGTATAAATATAGTGAGGATTTTCTATTTAAAAGAGTACTGTATTGCAAATTTTTTTCTTCCCTGGTGCCTGGGCTGTAAAAAAAAAAAACTAACTGACTCACCTGCCGACGTTCCCCCGTTGCGCCGACATCGGTGTCCTGGTCCTCCTGGGCCTGTCTTCGTCCACTTAATGGGGGACAGAGAGTCATACTGTGCTCAGCTAATCACTGTCTGCAGCAATGTCCTGCCTCGGTCGGTGATAGGTTGAGCGCAGTGTCATGTAAGGAGCCTGGGCCCTGCCTTCTTCCTGCTGCCCAGGCTCCTTACATAACAGTCCGCTCAGCCTATCACCGGCTGAGGCAGGACATTGCTGCAGCCGGTGATTAGCTGAGTGCAGTATGACTCGCTGTCCACCAGGAAGCGGAAGAAGACCGGCACCAGAGGACTGGGACAACGATATTGGCGCAACGGGGGAACGTCGGCAGGTTTTTTCCTTTTTGCAGCCTGGGCACAGGGGAAGTATAAAAATTTGCACTACAGTCCTCCTTTTGCAGCCTATCTACTGATGATCACAACATGTGGAATGAACAACAAATATTGCTTCTAACACACACATGGTTTGAAGTGAATCACAATGTTGTCTTCTTACATGATAAGCATGGCATGAAAATAGCCAGGTAAGCAGAAGGATTATTGTGCCTGTGGCCTATGATACAATTTAATAAATACACTCTTTATTCTGCTGCTCACCCTCCACACCCTGTTCACATAATATGGTACGTGATTTGTACAAGTCATTCGGCATGCCATTTGTCTTAATATGATCATTTCCTACTTGTATTCAATTGTTTTAATAACTTCCTGTTTTGATATTGAATGGCATAAATACCTTGCTTTCAGTAAATTACATTTGAGTCAACAGTAGCACAATAAGTTAAATCCTCAAAGGAAGACAATTAGCATGAATTATTGAAGGCCATGCTGTCAATTCAGAGCGCTGAAGCGCTTCTCACTCAGTTTTATTACATATCACAGAATACTTCATAGTCGCCTGGAAGGCATATAGGTACCAGAATTGTTCCTGCCCATCAGACATGAATTAAAAAACTAAAAGTAAATATTTGGTTCTGTCTTTTAATTACTGAAGTTTTTGCAACTCATATTCTTTTCATTTATATGTATCAGGCCACAAAAACAAAAAGAACACCGTAATCTATGATGAACGCTGCACTCTGGCTTCATCATACATTACTGTGTTCTTTTTGTTTTTGTGGCTTCTGGCCACACAGCACACTTTTGAAATATGTTGTGAATACAACCTTAGGCTACTTTCACATGGTAGCATTTGAGTAAGTACTTTGTATCATTATTTTTAAACAAATTCTAGAAGAAGGTTGGGGTGGGGAATGTCTGGTCCATGGGCTCACAAAGTCATTCAGTCCGGCCCCCCAAGGTACTATAGGGGAGGGGAAACTGGGAAATTGCCTAGGGCCCCAACCCCCAAAGGGATGTGCTGCTAGTGCCACCTTATGAAACTTTTCACCCCCACACCTCCCATCCCCTCAGCTAACCCATGGCTGCAGTCTGACAATAGCTCCCTAATGTAATCGCGTCAAAAGACAGGACAAAAAGGAGAAAGGGGGGAGAATATATATCTGCAGACACGGGAGGCTCCTAGTATGACCTCTACTTCCTACATCAGCCTGTGGACCCTTTCTAGATGATGTAAAAAGTTTGTGTGTAAAGTGATTAATCTGCAAAGGTATGTGTGATTTGTTATTTATATGTAATACGTATAATACTATGTTTTATAGTTGTGATATTCTTAAATGTAATCTTTTAATACTGTATGTTGAGAGGTATTCTAGTGGTTAGGCAGCGCCTCTCTTTTGCTTATTAGGCTAATTGTAAAAGGGGTACTCCACTGCCCCAGCCTCTGGAACATTTTGTTCCGAATGCTGGGTGCAGTCAGCGAGTGTTGTGACATCAAGCACATGCCCCCCTAATGACATCACGCCATGCTCCCTCAATGCAAGTCTATGGGAGGGGGCGTGGTGGCTGCCACGCTCCCTCCCATAGACTTGCATTGAGGGGGCGTGGCGTGACATTACTTGGGGGCGTGTCCATGATGCCACGCCCCCAGTCACCCAGGGTTCAGAACAAAATGTTTTGGATGCTGAGGCAGTGGAATACCCCTTTAAGTTGATCATTTTTATGACCCACAAACAGTTTTATTAATATCCAAATGGTTGCAACACAGCTGTATTTTTGCATCTGTATATAAGGCCATGCACTGCCGTGGGTCCAAGAACACAAATGGAAAGCATCATAGATGAATGGTCAAATTCAGGACTTAAACAATAAAACTGAATTTTAGCATTGCATGCCTCAAGAGAACCAAACTTTGCTGGTGATAAAAGCTTGGTTCACACAAACCAGACTGTTCAGGTCTTGTAGATGTAATAGGAATCACAAAATATGGCCCTAGTCTCTTCATATCTATTTCCCTCCCGGTTTATCTGGCATACTATCAGAATATTAGGCAGTCAAGAACAACTACTTTTTACTGAACCAGATAAAACAGGCAAGTGCTGGATACGTAGGTTTACAGGTCATCAGACCTGCATGCATGCACACTGCTTATTATGATGGTAATTGTTCAGCACAAAAATAATAATGACTACGCTGAGAAATTTACATTTGACACTGTTTGCTGAGTCACACAGATCTGATATTCACACTGTTGTGCAGAATCAGCGTGGTCATAAGGCATGAACTGCATTAGGCAGTCAGCTCTTACCTTGTGGAGTCATGCCTCATACTTTAACAGGGCGGGCCACCTGACTGTGCCAGCAGTGGTGCAATACACAGGAAATTCCTGACCTTTCTATATAATGTTTTATTGCCTCTTCACAGTAAGTTCCCATCCAGAAGATCCAAAACAAATACCGTTCATCTGAATAAGAGGAAGCTGTTTATCGCAAACATCTTAGGCATGTAACAAAACTGTGCTATGCTCCCTGGGGGAAAATTGTGTGACAAGTAGTGCTGGTCGGAGGAGTATGATGTAAGCGCTTTTCCCTGTCATTACTTTTATGGGGTATTAAATGCAATGACATGTACCATTATTAAAGCCTATTAGGTTTCAAAAGTGTGTCATGGAGATTGGAGAACCCAATCTCTGCTTATCCAGTGTAGAATTCCATCAAAGCTGAAGAATACGTAAACATATATACGTGCCCAACAGATTGGCTGTTCTCTCCCTCTCTCTCACCAAAAAAAACACAACACAGGCCCCTAAAAAACTAAAAGCATCTTGAAGAAATTACCATTTGTGGTCACTGCAAGTTCTAGAAGTCTATTTATTTCAGAAGTGTGAAGATATTGAAAGAAAGGGGCAAACCTGAATGGTTACAAAGTACCTTATTTGGGGCTGGCCTTATGGGTGCTCAAACTTGGCATCGCCTAGAAATACTGAAGGGGCAGTCTTTGTTATATCACACTATACAGCAGTGTTATTAGGCTACTTTATGTCAATGTTACTGTACACTCCATCATTATATTATTCAATACTACAAAAGGGGGCATCAATTGAAGGTACCCATCAACCTAAAGCCAGTCTGACTTTACGATGCTAACATTTTAATCATAATAACAGGTACATACTGTGTCTGATGCCACATTAAAAGGGGTACTCTGCTGGCAAATATATATTTTTTAAATCAACTGGTGCCAGAAAATCAATTGGTGCCATAAAGTTAAACAGATTTGTATATTACTTTTATAAAAATCTTAATCCTTCCAGTCCTTATCAGCGGCTATAAGCTCCTTTCACGCCAGTGATCAGCATAGGAGATCAGTGTGTGCAGTGTTAAATATATAAATATATGTGGTATCGCCGCGTGCGTAAATGTCCGAACTATAAAAATATATCATTAATTAAACCGCACGGTCAATGGCGTATGCGCAAAAAAGTCAAAAAAAGCGCATTTTTGGTCACTTTTTATACCATTAAAAAATGAATAAAAAGTGATCAAAAAGTCAGATCAAAACAAAAATCACACCGATAAAAACTTCAGATCACGGCGCAAAAAATGAGTCATCATAACGCCCTGTACGTGGAAAAATAAAAAAGTTATAGGGGTCAGAAGATGACATTTTTAAATGTATAAATTTTCCTGCATGTAGTTATGATTTTTTCCAGAAGTACGACAAAATCAAACCTATATAAGTAGGGTATCATTTTAACCGTATGGACCTACAGAATAATGATAAGGTGTAATTTTTACCGAAATATGCACTGCGTAGAAACGGAAGCCCCCAAAAGTTACAAAATGGTGTTTTTTTCTTCGATTTTGTCGCACAATGATTTTTTTTTTCCGTTTCGCCGTGCATTTTTGGGTAAAATGACTAATGTAACTGCAAAGTAGAATTGGCGACGCAAAAAATAAGCCATAATATGGATTTTTAGATGGAAAATTTAAAGGGTTATGATTTTTAAGAGGTAAGGAGGAAAAAACGAAAGTGCAAAAACTGAAAAACCCTGAGTCCTTAAGGGGTTAATCAAAACGGTCAGCAGTTTAGAGCAATCACAACAGCCATTAGTCTTATACAGAGGTCAGGGAAGGAAGTGTAATGTGTTCTGCAACTTGCATTACCAAGAAAAATGTTGTCTGACGTCCAAACTGCCACCAATGCAAGTGTCCGAAAGCATGCTCTTCTGGCTGAGTGCACTCTTATTGAGCTGAGTTAACTCCTTTTTTTCAGATATTGCATCCAATCTGGAGCTGTCAATCATAGCAGCAAGTAAGGCACCTAACAAGAAGAGCCTGCCCCCTTGGGCATAATTGGTTTCAGGCAGAAGTTGCATGACCTAAGCACCAGGCATTATTACAAAATATTCCTAATGGCTCAGCACTGCTCCCTTTAAAAAAATGTTACAGTATTTTTAAGTGGCTAATGTGCACTAAACAGCAGACAAAAAGACACTGCAGGGAAAGGGGAATGCGACTATTGGTCCAGGACATCCCTCTAATAAATGACATTATAAAGCAATGCAGAATGTAAACAGTTCATGGCTCCTTACGATTTCCTACAGTTTTCCATTGACTGCTCCATGACTAATAGTACTTTTACGTCACACCACAAAGATGTTTAGTAGATTAGAATTATGTTTCCTGGGTAATATTAGTCTACTGTATTACAAAGGAATTAAACACTGGCATGTATTGTTTTTCCTAGACCACCAATGCACAGAGTGTCTGTTATGACAATTCAAGAAGAGTACCTTCTTAGAAATATCGCTAGATCTATGCATTTGCTCAACAATAAACATACACAGATAGCTGGAACGAGGGAAATAGTCTCATCCTCTCAATACACTCTTTGAAAGATGGCTCTGCTGTCTATCTTTTTTCATGAAAACAGTAAAGCTAGGTTCACAAGTGCAGAAGTGTTGTGGAATTCTGCAACGTATTGTGTCAGATAGAAAACTAAACTATTCTACAAAAAGAAAGAATGGAAACATTTCCTTAAAACACTCCCTCTTCTCTTTAGGAACCATTCCAATTTATGAGGCAAAAAAACAACAATAGTCTCCATTGAATTAGGCCTTATATCAACATATGAGACGAAATCTCCCCTCCTGAAGAACTCCCATATTCACAATGAGTGGCACTGTGGCTTCAGCTCTGATGAGACAACCCGTATCATGTACATCCAACAAAACTGCATAAAAATAAAAGATTACAAAGCATGAGTGAGCTTTCACATTTATTTTTTTATTGTTATGATTTTCTTAAAATATATCAAGTGTCCCTCCCTGGTTTGCACAGTCCATTTAAAGGTTAAAAGAAAAAAAGACTTGGAAATAGAATACTGTACAAACAAAATAAAACCTGGATACAAAGGGTTAGAAATGCAATGTGGCATGTAAGTGGTGTATTCACAACTCTTCTATGTGTACATATTTCCTGGGAGAAACAAGCTGCCAAGTTGGTCTTTATGCAGCACATAACAGCCAAAGGATCTGTCTGTCAGTTTGTTCAGACCAAGGACAAAACACAATCTGGAAGGTCTGAATTAGACTGGAACGTTAATTTATAGCAATCCACAGTGACAGAACCTGCTGCTTACCCTGAAATGGATGGCCTTATGATAAGCTTAAATCCACAATACGGCCTTGAAAATTGACATCTCATTTTCTCCTACAACTGTTCCAGTTTTAATTATGCAATTATTACTGTGGGAAGTAGTGATGGCAAGGAGAACACTAACTCACTATTCAGCTTTAGAATGGATCACTGGTTTTCTGAAAGACTGACAAGGAGATTTATCAAGCTCCGTAGTATTTTATTTTTTTAGCATAAAAAAGTTGCACGTACGACTTTTCTATACATGCTGCGACTTTTTGATTATGCCGAAGCACATTTCTGAAATCTGCTCACGTAGTATTTCATTTATTTTTTTATTTTTTACTTTGCAGTGGTCATGTATTTATCAAATGCGATAGTCGCTATTTATGAAGAAAAAAGTTGCATCTCCATTTAAAAGTCGGATATGTATTCCAGGTAGAGAGGAGCGAACTTACAGTAAATTCGATTCGTCCCGAACTTCTTGGCTCCGCAGTTGATGACTTATCCTGCATAAATTAGTTCAGCTTGCCGGTGCTCCGGTGGGCTGGAAAAGATGGATACAGTCCTAGGAAAGAGTCTCCTAGGACTGTATCCACCTTTTCCAGCCCATGGGAGCACCTGAAAGCTGAGCTAATTTATGTAGGAAAAGTTATCAACTGCCGAGTCGAGAAGTTTGTGACGAATCGAATTTACTGTAAGTTCGCTCATCTCTAATTCCAGGTCCAACCTGGCTTACAGAAAGTGCACATGTCTGCAGAAAAGGACATTAACACCCACTTTAACTGTTCTTGTTCTGCATCATGCAACAAAGCTACTACATTAATGTTAATGTTAATTATAGAAAAAATTTATTATATATATATATATATATATATATATATATATATATATATATAAAACATTTTTTCTATAATTAACATTAACATTAATGTAGTAGCTTTGTTGCATGATGCAGAACAAGAACAGTTAAAGTGGGTGTTAATGTCCTTTTCTGCTATCTTTCTCTTTTCTTGTGTGTACAATTCAGGGGGTAATGGCACCCTGTTTAGCTGTGCACCCCTCCCCCTTTCTCACAGGTGGAGTTTTAAATGGATCCAGCATGTCACCCAGTCAGAGGCTGTATGCCCAGCAGAGGTGAGTGGATAGTTGAGTGTTAGGCTCAGAATTTGTGCTAGGTTCCCATCCTAAATGAGGCCACCTCCCCGTGGTGGATGGGGGACACGTTTTGATCAAAAAGTGCGCTAAGAGCCTCAATTTTTTTGACCAATGTGTGCTGCTGCAATCCTCTTTTTTTGTATACTCTGATGCCATGGCAGTGTGCACCCGTGTATTAGGCTGTTGTGCCGGCTATCTTTCTTTTTTCTTGTGTGTACAATTCAGGGGGTAATGGCACCCTGTTTAGCTGTGCACCCCTCCCCCTTTCTCACAGGTGGAGTTTTAAATGGATCCAGCATGTCACCCAGTCAGAGGCTATATGCCCAGCAGAGGTGAGTGGATAGTTGAGTGTTAGGCTCAGAATTTGTGCTAGGTTCCCATCCTAAATGAGGCCACCTCCCCGTGGTGGATGGGGGACACGTTTTGATCAAAAAGTGCGCTAAGAGCCTCAATTGTTTGACCAATGTGTGCTGCTGCAATCCTCTTTTTTGTATAATATATATATATATATTTGCTGGTGAACATCTGTAATTTACACTACTGCTTTTAAACACAAATAACCAATACCCAAAATGCTCTTAATTAACGCAAGCCTATAAAAGTTGGCTGAATCTCCAACTAAAAAGCTACATGCAAATGATACGATAGATAGCTCAAATATGGATAATCCTTTTTGGCTTTGCGCAATATTTCAGGCCAGTCTGCCATGTTGATGGTCAATTCAAACTATGTGACGTATGACTGATCAGTGACATTTTGGCAAATGCTAATCTTGTGTAAATAGCCAGCTTTGTAGACATGCACATTCGAACAGTCTTACTTTGCTCGTGCTTAAAGGGGAACTCCGGAACTTAAAAATGTATTTTCTTTAGCTGCATTGTCAGCCTAAGTAATTCACTAATTTACCTCTGTTAAAGGGGTTCTCCGGTGCTTAGACATCTTATCCCCTATCCAAAGGATAGGGGATAAGAAGCCTGATCGCGGGAGTCCCGCCGCTGGGGACCCCCGGGATCTTGCACGCGGCACTCCATTTGTAATCAGTCTCCGGAGCATGTTCGCTCCGGGACTGATTACCGGCGACTACAGGGCGGGCGGCGTGTGACGTCACGCCCCCGCCCCAGTGTGATGTCACGCTCAGCCCCTCAATGCAAGCCTACAGGAGGGGGCATGATAGCTGTCACACCCCCTCCCGTAGGCTTGCATTGAGGGGCGGAGCGTGACATCACACGGGGGCATGACGTCACACGCCGCCTGCCCTGTAGTCGCCGGTAATCAGTCCCGGAGCTAACACGCTCCGGGGACTGATTACAAACGGGGTGCCGCGTGCAAGATCACGGGGGTCCCCAGCGGCGGGACTCCCGCGATCAGGCATCTTATCCCCTATCCTTTGGATAGGGGATAAGATGTCTAAGCACCGGAGTACCCCTTTAAAAATATCCCATGCTTGTGTGTGTTTCGCTTACCTCTATTCCCTGGCAGATGTTCTGTAGTAGTGTTTATTCGGGATTACAGTCATCCACCACTGTTCGTGTGTCGGTGCCATATTGTGGTCAAATAGTCAGTGCTGACGTTCGTAAATGGGCGCAGCTGAGTCTTTTTCCCCTGCCCCCGTTGTGGGCATGTTATCCTCCCACAATATAAATATGCATATTCTCTAATTAGTATTGTTCCCCGATTGGCTGCAGCACTCGGGAACAACGCACGTTAAGAGGCTGAGAGAAGGGAGAGTAGGGAGACCACCGGAGTACCCCTTTAAGTGAAAAACCCACCAAGCTGGGAGGTTTATCATTCATTCACACTATGGGATAACATGTAAATAAGGCTAGACCAATATAAACTAAAAATATATTAGAAAACAAGATTAAGGCATGTTAACATGAACCAGTAACAAGGACTGCAACAATATACAACCAAGAAAATTACACCACTGCAAAAGTTATCGACCAAATAGGATCTCTATATTTCTTCTCACCAGTCATCAGTCTTTGAGCCTCATAAGGTTCCATGTAGCCGTTGTTCTCCGTTATTACCCCTTTGTTCTTCTGTTCATTCTTGGCATCGAAGGGATCAGAGTAGTCATCAGCGATTACAACCTGGAAAAAGAGGTGAGAAAAATGACACCTATTATATGCTGTCTCCCATCTCTCCTCTTTGAACGGAGGAAAGAAGTGATTAGGGAGGAAATGTACAGACACACTGATACCTTCATAAGCTATCTCATAAATGGACTACAGCCAAAAACTAAAATGATATGGTCTGCACTGGATGAAATTGAATAAACTACTGGCAGAACGCAAAAAGGAAATTATCACAGTTATTAAAATACAAGGTGAAACAAAGGATTCAGCTGGGGAAAATATCTCGTGATCTTGTGGGCTTACCATGGGTGGCTCTATAGCCATGTCGTTACAAAAATCTATCAACACAGCAACCATAAAGGATCATTCACAGGATTCTCACATTTATGTGGAATTTAGAAAAGGAAGAGGTAAAAGAAATCCTATCCTTTGTCCCGGTCTTTACATCAACCATAAGGCCTTATACATATAACGGAGACGAAATGCTGCTAGTGACACAAGAATAACAATGACTTGTCTGACAAGTTCCACAAACTGTATTATTGTGGAATCACTTTCAATAGACAACTCTAGAAAATAGGCTAAGGACAATTTCCAGAAGAAAAAAAAAATTACATTGCTCTAGGACACATTTAAATTCAAAATTGTAAAAACACACACAAACACTTTGAAAAGTGCCCAAAAATACCCTTCCCTAAAGTGGTAATTTTTCGAGGCAGTGAGTGGAGAAAGATAAATTAAGAAAAGACAAAGGCTTTATAAGATGTCTATTCACTGTCCACAATATAAGTGTGCGTTCACACTGAGTAAATCACAAGGAATTTACTGGAGTAATTCCTCGTGAATTCGCCACTGAAAAAAATTGAGCATCTCATCTGGCCATAGACTATAATGTATTTTGCGCTTTTCAATTCACACTGCGCAAATTCCGCTCACGGAATTCCTCTCTGCTTGAAGAAAGAGCATGTTCATTTTTCAAGCGGAATCCGTGAGCAAAATCCCACTGAAGTCAATAGAAAAAAAAATTCCGCCCGACACCGAATTCATGCATAATTCGGGAAATTCTAATTGGCGGTTGAAGTCCAGCAAAAAAAAAAAAAAAAAAAAAAAAAAAAAAAAAAAAAGTTTCCTCCTATATTTTCTGTGCAGAATTCCGTGTGAATTCGGTGCAAATTTTGTGCGGAAAAAAAATTACGCGGCAGAATTTTACGCAAAAATTCCTCTACAATTCCTCAGTATGAGTGATCTTTTCCAACAAGACAAATATTCATCATGTTCAGCAGACAATACCCGCCTAAACATTAGAGGTAAGAATTCAAGGAAGTCGTTGCATCCAACACTTCAATGTATAAATCATCACAAAAACCAGATGGGACTTAAAGTTCTCTTTCTACCAATGTTTCCTGAAGGCATCTTGTATGACCTTCACTTTCTCACCACTCTCCTCACATGTCATCTGCACTACTGGTGACTCGGGAAACATTCATTTGCCAAACTAACTTGCCCAAAACTACAAGATCAGATGATCCTTTAAAGGGGTAATTCCATCCACCCACAGGATAGGCCAATCAATGTCTGAAAGATAAGGGTCCAAGGTCTGAGACCCTCAGCTTTCTCCAAAACAGAGGTCCCCCAACCCCATACCACTTAGTGAGGTTGTTGTCACATTCCGGCAGAAAATGAATGGTGAGATGGTAACTTCATGTCCAATAGCTATGCCAAAAAGGTTTCAGGTGAACATACTCCAACCAATGCTGCAGCATCATTCGCTTGAATGGGGTTAAGTTGCAACACAGCTAGTGGACAAGGGGGGCACTGTTTTTGGGAAATATGTGGAGCCATTTTTGTAATCGCATACAACTATCTCAAAAGAAATCAGCCACCAGGTTAACGCCGCTGTATCTGAGGAAAGAATGTAGTAGTGACAGTCACTGATTTAGGCACTGTGTAAGTAAAAGTCACCTAGTTAAGACTATGTTTTACTTGGGGCCTTATTACGTGGAGCGATATAGCTTTCCATTCTCAAAACACATGTATGTGTGGCCGAACGAATACAGGGGAGAAAAGATCAGGCATTCAAAATTAACATTATGATCCTTCCTTTCCCCAAAATATCAGTCGAGGGGGTAGTCAGGAGGCCCCCATATACATTGAATAGGTGGCCTGTCAGGGTACAGCTGACACACATCTAATGTTCGCTTTACTGACAGAGTGCTGGAATCGGGGTCTGTCACTACTTTATGCTGACAGTGGGAACAAATCATTCTTTAGTGAGTTATTTGTCAGCTTCGGACTCTGGATATTTCTCATTGTAGAGAATAATAGAGCAGGCATAAACAACCTTCGGCACTGCAGATGTTTTGAACTACATCTCCCATGATGCTTTTGCCGCATTTTAGCTGTAAGAGCATCATGGGAGATGTAGTACAAAACATCTGCAGTGCCGAAGGTCGCCTATGCCTGTAATTGAGAATAATACTATATTGGGCTTCAATAAAAAAAATTTAAAATTAAAAAATATCCAAATATGGTGAAAAAATTCTTACGTTTCCCATTTACAGCACAGGGCATTTTATTAGGTGCTAAAGGGTCCTTGTCTGCTAATATTAACCTAACAAAAATAAACAGTCCTCAACAGTAAAGCATGTAACCTCAATATATTTTATTTTAATAAAAAAAATAAAAAAAACATTAAAACTGCAATACTGGATTAGATTTTAATAACCTACGAGAAATATAAGGCTCATGGCAACCTCAGCAAAAGAATATATAGCATTTGCTGCAGTATTTTACTGGCACCAGCATCTGTTAACGCGCAGAGCCTCTTAAAGCTAATAATACAGGTATTATTACATCTGGTGAGCACAAAGCGTGTTAGCGCTCTGAACACCACATAGCCTCTGGCTTCATTTACAGCAGTGTCGGCAGAAGTTGCCCAATAATCCTAATACTGCGAATTATGTGCACTCCACAAAGAGAATTATACAGCTAAGAGCTCATACATATGGATAGAATACGGCTTTGTACAGCAGAATCTGACCAGGCCATTATGGGGCACTGGGTGACCTAGAGCAGGGAGCTCCAAACTGTGGACTTCCAAACGTTGCATAACTACAACTCCCAGAATGCCCGGACAGCCAACGGCTGTCCGGGCATTCTGGGAGTTGTAGTTTTGCAGCATCTGGAGATCCACAGTTTGGAGCTCCCTGACCTAGAGGAACCCTGTTTAAGGAAACCAGAGGTTGGCCAAGGTTTTATTTGCCAATCTATATCACATCAAAATTCACAGCGAAAACAGAAAAAAAAATTGTGGGGCAAAATTGAAAAATAAATATTGTAATATTTGGGGGCTTCAGATTCTATGCAGTGCACTGTTCGGTAAAAACGACACCTTACCTTTATTCTGTAGGTCCATACGGTTACAAGGATACCTAATTTATATAGGTTTTATTTTACAACTTTAAAAAAATTATAACTACATGCACCAAAATTAGTATGTGTAAAATTCTCATCTTGACCCCTATAACTTTTTTTTTTCCATATACGGGGCGATATGAGGCTCACTGTTTGCGCCGTGATCTGAAGTTTTTAGCAGTACCATTTTTGTTTTGATGGGACTTTTTGATCGCGTTTTATACATTTTTAGGTTATACAAGTTGACGAAAAATACGCAATTTTGAAATTTAGAATTTTTTCACGTGTACGCCACGATTAACCATGCGGTTTAATTATTATATTTTTTTAGTTCAGACATTTACGCATGCAGCAATACCACATATGTTGACCGCGCTTCACATATCGGGAGCTGACGAAGGCCATAAATATACATCCTGCGTCATTAAGGGGTTTAAAATAAAAAAGACTTTTGCACAGAGTTGCAGTCCCACCATGTGGGTAAAACATTTTTTGGGTGTGCCCATTCAACACTCTTTCCTGTATTAAACTGGAGAATACATAAATGAAGTTTACTACACAGAACAGTTGATTCAAATAGGAAACAATAAAAAAATGAAAACACGACATGGTATTTGTGCCGCTGTGATATGCACATCAAAACTGCTGCAGTTCTTGTACATAGCAGAGGTACCCTTGAGTGTTCTCCATTACCAAGAAATCATGTGGGAGAAATTGTAAGATGCATGGAAAAACATTGAAAAAACTAGTGGCTTACAGTTTACCCTTCTTAAAGACGTCTCCGTAAAGGCATAAAACCCCATCCACTTACCAAAGTTACCCGACATTAGAACTGTAAACATCAAAGTGTGGCGCGCTATAGCCTTATTTGCACATAAGAGCTACTCTATTGCACTTAGCACCATTACTTTGTCACCTTTTGTGCTCCTTTATATTGTGTTATTTCAGTGTGCACAGAGTCCATAGAAGAAATGTGTGGGCTTCTATTTACTCTGGTTGACTATTAGCTTGTATCTCTTCAGTTTGTTGAAAAGGACTTGGTGAGATTTTTATTAGCTGAGCAAAGACACTAAAACCAAGTAAACAGGGCTGGGGGATAGTTCCTGAGGTTGGCTTAGTTTACTAACCCCGGAATGTCATGTAAATGTTTATTTCCGCCACAAAGATACACACTGTTTTGCCTGAATGGGAAACTGTACCAACTGTTTATTGTCTGCACAAGCACTACGAAAGAAGACAACAATATAAAAAAGCAAATAATAGCGATAGACAACTGTAGTGTCAGATTTGGCCACAGAAAAGGCAGGTCACTGAGAAACTTTTGTATTTGTATATTTTTTTTACAAAAGGTCAGTGATTTTTTTTTGCTCATTGTAACCACCAAGTTTCAGGCTGTAATATCATTCCTTCAGACTCCCCTGGATCTAGAGGTTGTACATGTGGCTGTGGATGGGATGCTGCTGTCTTCACTAGCTTTATGTACAGATCAATTCCAGGACCCATTTCTCCTTCTACAGCCTATGAACGTGTTTGCCAAAAATATGAAATGCTCCCTATCCACAGAATAGCTAATAATAGCCTGATCATGGTAAGTCAGACTGTTGGGACCCCCCCCCCCCCCCCCCCACAACCTCCAGAACAGGGAAACAAGTTTTTATAATGGAGTGGCGGTTGTATGTGATGCAACTCCATTTATACAGTTCGCTATCTTCACTGGCTGCCATAAAGAAGAAATGTAGAGGCGGTGTGCACACGCAACCGATGCTCTTTTCTTAGGTTAGACTCTGTTCATATCTATGGAGAAGTGGGTCTTAGCAGTAGGGCCCCCCCGATCAGATAGTTATCCCTATCCTCAAGATAGGGGATAATAAGGTTTAGTGGGCAAACCCTTTAAGGATCACCTCGCTATTATGTTGACGGACATTGGTTCTGAAGGTTCTCTCCCTTCTGTACACAGATACACAGCCTGTGTGATTCCCCCTTTTCTCTCTGCAGACTACCATGGGTGTGCTTTCCTCCCTATCCATACAATTGGGCAATGCTGCAGTTCCCAGAACAGCCCAGTGGTTGGGAACGCTACATCGGTGCTGTGTCCCATTCACTTTCAGGCTTGACAGGGGTTCTATAGTTCAGACCCCCAGTATGCCATGACTTTATCAAACAGGCAACCCTTTTAAGTAGCCTCTGCAAAAGCCTATCGCTGTTGTTTATGTATTATGCAGTAATAATTACCATCTTACCACACAGATATACATAACCCTTGCAGACCCATTTATAGAATGGAGGGGAGAGAAGATAAGGCCTAAAGCCACAGTACTGTGTTAGGTAAAAAACAAAGACCTTCTTATTTCCTATTCTTACTTTGAGAGTGAAGGTACAGTCTGCCTTTGAGAACAGCTCTTCTGTGTATATCACCATGACAAGTTTTGCCCTTGGCAAAATACTCTACAGGGACACTGGACTTCGGATTACTCAGGGTAAAATAAATATATTGGACTGACTGTCACGGGGCTTGTGGAGTCCCCATGAAACTTATTGCTGCTCATTTTTAGAGCAATCTATGTGGGTGAACACTTTTTACATTACTCTCTAAGGATGTGTTCACAAAACTAAAAAACCTGATTTAATACAGTATTTATATTTTTTTACTGTGATTTCCCTACTGCAACATGTGAACAGTGACTTAATCAGGACCTGTTCATTAGCTAATAAAAGGAATTGTCAGACCATTTCGTATCAGCAAATGTGCTTTTAGAGCTAAAAACAACAACCCTAAAAGCAGTACCCACCTTTTCCAATCCCCCACCAAGGAATAGATTTCTATATCTCCC